>NC_084623.1:40163876-40441376 GCF_033978795.1 Nerophis ophidion | reverse complement strand
CAGCTGGGCTGAAACAGAGGGGGAAGTAAAAGAGGGGACACAGTAAATGAAGGCATGTAAAGCCATAGGAAGGCTGCTGACAGGCTCTTTTGAGGCAGCAGCTGGTTGGAGAGAGTATCTCACCAGCTGTGCCTCCACTGACCTCTACCAAAACCCTCTCCAACCCCCACAAACCACCATCCCCCGATTCTTTGGTCAAATGTAGGCAAACACGCTCCACACTCAACCATCTGTCAGTCGGAGGCGAGGTGTGGCTCATGATTGCTCCATAAAGTGTCAAAAAAATCTAATCATGCATCCGTACAAAAATCCCTGGAGACTATTCCTAAAAGGTCTCTTCTGATGCCTCAAGCCTGCAGACGAGTTTCATGGATAGATTATTGCGCTTCAAACACGATGACTAATCCATATTTGTAAGGCAAATATTACATTCAGTAACATTAAGGAAGATAGACAGGCAAGCAATCAATCGTCAAGGTGAACAGTTATTATTTTGGTCACATCCATTATATAAAGGCAGAACCAATCCACACAAATGGCTTCAAAGGGGAGACGATGGCAGTGAGTGCTTTGCTGTAGCCCATTGACACTTCATTAGTGCACAGGAAGTGGATAAATGATACTACCAACAATAATTAAGGGTTGTGTGATGTAAACAATATATTATAGCAACTAATATATATATATATTTTTTTTTTTAATCGCCCTATTGCCATGGCGGTAAATAAACTACATTTTCTTTCAAATAGAGGTGTGCCGATTGATCAGCCAATGTGATTGCCACTGCATTTCTTAGTCCATCCATTCATCCATCACTTCCGCGGGGGCAGCAGCCGAGGCAGGGAAGCCCAGACTTCCCTCATCCTGACCCGATACCCGAACCACCTCATTTGGCTCCTCTGGATGTGGAGGAGCAGTGGCTTTTCTTTGAGCTCCTCCGCCCGGCGGAGGAAACTCATTAAGGCCACTTGTACCCGTGATCTTGTCCTTTCGGTCATAACCCAAAGTTCATGACCACAGGTGAAGATGGGAACGTAGGTCGACCGCTAAATTGAGAGCTTTGCCTTTCGGCTCAGCTCCTTCTTAACCCATTCTTGCCAACCCTCCCGGATTCTCCGGGAGACTCCCAAAATTCAGCGCCTCTCCCGAAAACCTCCCGGAAGAAATTTTCTCCCGGAAATCACCCGAAATTCACGCCCCCTCCAGCTCCATGCGGACATGAGTGGGGACAGCCTGTTTTCACGTCCGCTTTCCTGTTATATAAACAGCTTGCCTGCCCAATCACGTACAACATCTACGGATTTTTAATAAAAAACTGCACACACAAGGAGACGAAGCAGAAGAATGAGGACGTTACAGCCATGGCGACGCCGTCTGTAATAGAGTGATTCTATGTTGTCTGTTGCCATCTCCTGGTGAATGTTGGCTATAGCGTTATGGGGTTGCTTTTTGATTGGCCAACGATTATGTGGTGTTGTGCACCTGACGGCAAGTGACTCTTGACAGTACGCAAATGGCAGAACAAAGGTTACTCAAATAGTGAAAGGTAAGTGTTGTTTTTTTTTTTTTTTAATAACCAGCAAGCACAGTACAGTTAGTAGAACAACTGTGTTTTTATTCATGTGTATTTGATAGGTGCCGTCTGAAATTCAACTATTTATTTTATTTATATATGTAATAAAATAAATACATATAGCTAGAATTCATTGAAAGTCAAGTATTTCATACATATATATTTATATATATATATATATATCTGAAATATATATGAAATATTTGATTTGGTGAATTATACTTGTCCCCTCTTAACCACGCCCCCGCCCAAACCAAGCCTCCTCCCCATCCCCGACCACGCCCCCCTCCCCCCTTCCCCCACCCCCCGAAATCGGAGGTCTCAAGGTTGGCAAGTTTGTCTTAACCTCAACGGATCGATACAACGTCCGCATTACTGAAGATGCCGCACCGATCCGCCTGTCGATCTCACGATCCACTTTTCCCTCACTCGTGAACAAGACTCCGAGGTACTTGAACTCCTCCACTTGGGGCAAGATCTCCTCCCCAACCTGGAGATGGCACTCCACTCTTTTACGGGTGAGAACCATGGACTCAGACTTGGAGGTGCTAATTCCCATCCCAGTCGCTTCACACTCGGCTGCCAACCGATCCAGTGAGAGCTGAAGATCCTGGCCTGCCATCAAGACCACATCATTTGCAAAAGGCAGAGACCTAATCCTGCAGCCACCAAGTTATGAACAGAATCGCTGACAAAAGTCGCTGACAAAGGGCAGCCCTGGCGGAGTCCAACCCTCACTGGAAACAGGTCCGACTTACTGCCGGCAATCATGTATGTTGCTATATGTATACTTTTGACCTAGCAGATTTGGTCACATTTTCAATAGACCCATACTAAATTCATAAAGAACCAAACTTTATGAATATTTTTTGTGACCAAGAAGTATGTTCTCCAATCACTCTATCACAAAAAAATAAGAGTTGTGGCAATTATTGGAAAATCAAGACAGCCATGACATTATGTCCTTCACGAGTGGTGCATTTGTTAATTTAAATAGATTAGAAAAAAAGTTGGCCGTTTTTTTAAAAGGTAATCGTTAATAAAAAAGTGATAATGTTACAAAGATGTCATCGACTCAAAGCATTTGTTCAACATCTCATTAGTTGCTCTGAGGTCACTCCTACAATTTTTATTTATGTTTAGTAATATTTTGGCATTTGTCAACACCTTTTTTCCGATTAACTCAAGGGACTTATGTTCAAAGCTTTCACTAAAAGGCCTGTTTGTGCCGAGAAGCAATATTTGCCTACAAATCATGTATTAGAATTGGAAGTACAGCTATTTTCATGGTTACTTTGAGAAAGATGATCAGGACATTGTGCATAAATGTAAAAACAGTAATATGTGCTTACCTCTCATCCACTTCAAAATTATGGAAATTGTAAGTTGTTGTAAAATGTTGAAATGTCAACGCTGCATGTACTTCCATGGTTGTACAATATTGTAGCTGGGCGCTTCGGAGTTTTATAAAGTAGTTGTACAGGTATACGATACTTTAGATTATACTAATGTACTGAATGTACTGGCTTTCTTCCGTATGTCTTGCATGTGTGGAGAAACTGACATTAAAGAACTTTGAAGTCTTGAATAATTAGCAGAAATATGTCATCAGTGAAATCTGATGCAATATCCAAGCTACCAAACCAGTCAGTGCCACGTGTACGTGGACAACATTTATTTAATCTGATAATCATTTGGATTAGAATGTTAATGTGTACATGACCCTGAAGAAAACATCTCATTGTGACGTGCCTTTTCATGCATCACACTTCATATCGGAATACTTTACTTTGACATGCGCAGAACATAACATAAACGGATAGGTGTGTTGTTTGTGCTGTGGCACCATCTTTCATCTTCCACTGTAAAAAAACATGGTTTTGTGCATTTCTGCTTGCCCGACGTTATCGCTGTATTTATTTATATATTTTTTTCCTTCAGTTCACTACTTTTGTTTTACCTCTTTGTTTCAAATGTAGCTGTTTTTGTGCCATTTATGGTGCAATGTCTGTAAATTGCCGCACGTCTTCATGTGACGAAATCCTGTCTGTGTGTCTCATGCTAGCAGTTAGCACTTAAAGTAGCTGTAATATCATGAATAAAAGTATTATTTTTGTTTTTGTTAAATTGACACATAACACTCCAGACCATACTCTGGTTTTTGCTAGTCTTGTTTTAAAGCAACAAAGTCAACAGCATTTAACCCTACGTCTGTCCATGTTAAATTACTTCTTTACGAGACTAATATTTAGTCCCCCTCCACCACCAAAGTAAATCTGACATCAAAGTAGGGCTGGGCAATATATTGATATACTCGATATATATCGCGGGTTTGACTATATCGTGATATTCGAGTATACGTTCTTTTAGCTGCTGGCATTACAATACAGGCTCTTCCCACTTTTGTTGTCTCTCCTTATCACAGACCGCAAGCGCACCTTCTTACATACGTCACATACGTATACGCCCTCGTGGAGCAGAGAAGTAGCAGCATGGGTAACGTTAGCTGTGATGCTAGCGAGCCGTGCGAGTGGTAATAAGAGAGAAAGATGGTGGGAATCTTGTAACAAATGAAGGAAGAATTAATTCCCAAGAATAACAGCTGGGGTTCCATCGTCTGGCGGTGGTTCGGCTTCAAGTTGGAATATGTTCAACAGACAACCGTAATTTGTCAAGTGTGGGGCAATAGCGTTGCTACAAAAAGTAGCATTACTGCTAATATGTAGCATCATTTGAAAAGTGACCTGCTAGAGAATGAAGAGTGATTACTCCGCATGTCAACATCAAAATGCAGAGGCAAACATTTCCAGATCAGCATCGTATGAAAAAAACAGTCAACAACAAAAGGAGATAATGTCCGCAGTAACCTACCACATATCGAAGGACGAACACTATTTGATTTCCTATTACGCATCTCATTTTTATTTGACAGTTATTGAAATATCTTGTGTGACATCATGCACAAAAGTGCACTTTATTCATTTTAAACTATTGTAGTGTTCTGTACAAAAAGTGCACTTTTATTTAGTGTTGTTTTGATATGTCATTTTAGTGACATCATGCACAAAAGTGCACTAATAGCTTGTTTTAAAATGTCTCTGACAATCTTGCACTTTCTGTTTTGGAAATGACGTGAATGTTTTTGCCACTGCTTACTAACTGTTTAATAAATACAGTTTTGGAAAATTGACTTAGTTGTGATTTCCTTCTCTGCATGAAAGTTTAAAATGAGCATATATTAATGCAATATGAACAAGAATGTTTTATTGTAGACATATCGAATCATCATACTGCTGTGATTATATGTATCAAGTGTTAGTTCAAGGCCAAGGCAAAATATCTAGATATCTATTGTGTATCGCGATATGGCCTAAAAATATCGAGATATTAAAAATAGGCCATATCACCCAGCCCTACATCAAAGACATGCACAGTATCCATCCATCCATTTTCTACCGCTTATTCCCTTTCGGGGTCGCGGGGGGCGCTGGCGCCTATCTCAGCTACAATCGGGCGGAAGGCAGGGTACACCCTGGACAAGTCGCCACCTCATCGCAGGGCCAACACAGATCGACAGACAACATTCACACTCACATTCACACACTAGGGCCAATTTAGTGTTGCCAATCAACCTATCCCCAAGTGCATGTCTTTGGGAGTGGGAGGAAGCCGGAGTACCCGGAGGGAACCCACGCATTCACGGGGAGAACATGCGAACTCCACACAGAAAGATCTCGACCCTGGATTTGAACCCACGACTGCAGGAACTTCGTATTGTGAGGCAGACGCGCAGTAAATATTTCTAAATTCCAATTCCAAATAATTCCAGCCCGAATTTTTGAAGATGTGTTCTCATGCACTACAATCCGAATGACTATCGGGATAAACCATCCATCTCGATCAGAATGAAATTTTGATTCGTGTGAGCGGGTCAGAATATTCTGAATGGAGTTTTTACATGAAGCATTTGTATTCGGGTTAGGCTTTTAATCCGAATAAATGTGTCCATGTGCCCATAGCTAATGAAACAGACTTTGGATTTGGCCATGACATATGCAGTAGCAGCAAATGCTGTCAGAGATGGGAATAACGTTGTGTGAGAGATAAAATGTGACAAATCCCATTGAAAGCAACTTGCTGCTCCTAATGTTAGTCTTCAAAAGTCGTTAGATTTTTTGCTAGTTGCGAGAAACCTATATTTCAAGGATTCCCTAACTAAACACTAATCCCAATTGTTATGTCTTCTTCTCTGACAGACCAGGCACACATAAGGTAATAAATGATAAATGGGTTGTACTTGTATAGCGCTTTTCTACCTTCAAGGTACTCAAAGTGCGTTGACACTACTTCCACATTTACCCATTCACACACACATTCACACACTGATGGAGGGAGCTGCCATGCAAGGCGCCAACCAGCACCCATCAGGAGCAAGGGTGAAGTGTCTTGCTCAGGACACAACGGACGTGACGAGGTTGGTACTAGGTGGGATTTGAACCAGGGACACTCGGGTTGCGCACGGCCACTCTCCCACTGCGCCACGCCGTCCCTAAGGTGTGTGAAGAAGCAGAGTTTTAAGTTGTAAGAGCTACATCCATTATTGTGTGTCTGTTTGCGAGGGCGATTGGGTAGAGCCAAATCTATTTGTGGCAGTCCAAATGTATCTTTGGCGTGCTGCCACAGACGGGAAAAACGCTGTCATCCCAGCAACTTTTAATTATTTCCAACCAATGGGCTCAGCGTTCAGAAAAGGACATGTACACCAAAGGTGTCATGAACCTTCATGACTTATTTAGTTTTGTTTTATATTTTTCCTGTTTGTTCCCTACAGCGAGGCCGCCGTCTGTCTCTCCCCCGGCAGGGTCGTCGCCTACTCCGCCTCCAGTGGGTCTTCTAAGACGCCACCACTTTCCTCGTTTCGGGTGGGTCCTCTCCAAACGCTACCTCCTGCTCTGCCAGCAACATCAACGCCCAAGACCTTCGACGTAGCATTCATCCTGTGCTCCTCGTCGCTCTCTTTGCTACCTGACACTCCCCCGCTAGATACATGGAATGGATTGGTTGCTGTCCCTCCAGCCCTTCATGGCAGGGACACAGTTTGGCGGCCCTCCCTCCCTTGGATTTGGACTTTTAGTCTCTGACTGATTTATAACGACTGCAGTCCGTTATAGTCCTTTGATGATCCTTCAAGTCTGTTTTGGTTTTGTGTTGTATTTTTCCTATTTAGTCTCTAAATACTTGGAGGGTTCCCTTGGATCTTAGTTTGAAGCACGGCATTAATTGTCAACAATGTTTAAGTATGCTTTTGTGGATATTTAATAAACAGTGCATCCATCCATCCATTTCCCACCGCTTGTCCCGTTTGGGGTCGCGAGAGGTGCTGGAGCCTATCTCAGTGTATGCAGTGTCAATCAAATAAGTTATGTGTAAGGTTCTTTAAAAAAAAAAAAAAGTTTTCTTGATAACAAATATGATCCTCTGCCCTCTTTTCAATCCCTAAAACTGGTTTACTCCAAGGCCACCTCCCCCCTAAAGGGTTAGCAGTGTGAATATTAGATAGGGACAGATTGTATTGTGCAACACAGACCTACATACAACACACAAGGACATGAATGAGGCGTGAATTAAAGAGCTAAAAAAATAAATCTGATTTTACATTAATAGGGGGTTTAAATTAGGTTTGCATGATTTTGAGAAAAAAAACTAATTGCCATTTTTCTCTACAAAAGTGCTTGTCTTATGTTTTTACATGTATTACACAAATAAATGGATAAGACTGAAACTATAACGAGTGACGGAAGACATGTTACTTTAGACTGTCAACATATTCGGGTCTTAAGGTGCCTAACATTAGAACAATATGGAATAATATATTCTGTCCAATATATTTGGCTTTATGTAGACAGACTCAAAGCGTTTTGTCTACATCCTGCTCTTAAACTGACCAAATGATTGATAACAACTAGGAGTGTGGGAAAAAATCGATTCGAATACGAATCGAATCGTTTACGTTGTGCGATTCAGAATCGATTCTCATTTTTAAAAAATGTTTTTTTGGATTTTATTTTTAATCAATCCAACAAACCACTACACAGCAATATCATAACAATGCAATCCAACTCCAAAACCAAACCTGACCCAGCAACACTCAGAACTGCAATAAACAGAGCAATTGAGAAAAGACACAAACACGACACAGAACAAACCAAAAGTAGTGAAACAAAAATGAATATTATCAACAACAGTATCAATATTAGTTATAATTTCAGCATATCAGTGATTTAAAATCCCTCACTGAAATTATCATTAGACATTTATAAAAAAAAATAAAAAAAACAATAGTGTCACAGTGGCTTACACTTGCATCGCATCTCATAAGCTTGACAACACACTGTGTCCAATGTTTTCACAAAGATAAAATAAGTCATATTTTTGGTTCGTTTAATAGTTAAAACAAATTTACATTATTGCAATCAGTTGATAAAACATTGTCCTTTACAATTATAAAAGCTTTTTAAAAAAAATATATACTACTCTGCTAGCATGTCAGCAGACTGGGGTAGATCCTGCTGAAATCTTATGTATTGAATGAATACAGAATCATTTTGAATCGGAAAAATATAGTTTTTAAATCGAGAATCGAATCGAATCCAAAAAAAAAAATCGATATATTATCGAATCGTGACCCCAAGAATCGATATTGAATCGAATCGTGGGACACCCAAAGATTCACAGCCCTAATAACAACTATACACTGTTTATAATATAATTATAATAATGCAGGTAACCATTTAAAAGGATATCACCTTTTTTTTCTTATTACTCTAGACTTGTTTATCATTGTACTGTAATTGGAAGGTAAATAACTATGTTTTCCTAATTACAAAAAAAAAAAATCAAAATGGACTAATTTCTGTTAGGTAAATAAATATTGGACATCTTTATGTGCATTTTTTCCCTGAGTTAGAAAAAAGAGGTTGGACCTTATCTTTGTTTGTTGCCATCACGTGATCACGGCATTCTCGCTCGTTCGTCTGCGCTGATGGGCCCATATTGCCCATTTGATTTGAAGCTGAAATATTACTACAACGAGACAATTGGGTTTGTAACCATATTTTTTTCTGTCCTAATTTTGTTTTACTTTGCTGAACTTCTCATTAGCGAGTGGTGAAGGGCTGTGTTTGTGTTTCCTTTGTGCGCGGTCAAGCTGAGTCGCTCTCCGCCCGCCGAGACAAAGATTGTGAATGACTGAAAAGAGGGCTCACTACATTCAATTATTTCTTCTGTTAAAAAAAAGCACTCAGGCGCTAAGAGTGAGACCTCCCTGTTTGAAGAGAGGGATGACAAAACGTGAAGTTCAACTATTTTAATTGGCAAAAATGTCTGTCACTCATGACGGCGGAAGAGAAAACAAAACCTCAACTACTTACGGTTATGTAATCGCAATAATTAAAACCTTGATGTTGGTGTCAATTAATCATACAAATTGTTTAACTACAACTCTTGATACTTTTTTTTGTATTGGATCTGTATTAGACCAGTTGATCTGCCACTTCTTTTCTTTTTCTCCTCTGTCCCCCCCTCCCTTGCGGAGGAGGTCCGGTCCGATGGCCATGGATGAAGTACTGGCTGTTCAGAGTCTGGACCCAGGATAGACCGCTTGTCGGGACCCAGGATGGACCGCTCGCCTGTGTATCGGTTGGGGACATCTCTACGCTGCTGATCCGACTCCGCTTGGGATGGTTTCCTGTGGACGGGACTCTCGCTGCTGTCTTGGATCCGCTTTGAACTGAACTCTCGCGGCTGGGTTGGAGCCACTATGGATTGAACTTTCACAGTATCATGTTAGACCCGCTCGACATCCATTGCTTTCGGTCCCCTGGGAGGGGGGGGTCTCATAGTCATCATTGTCACTGGTGTCCCACTGGATGTGAGTTTTCCATGCCCTTATGTGGGTTCTTCCGAGGATATCGTAGTCGTAGTGGTTTGTATAGTCCTTTGAGACATTTGTGATTTAGGGCTATATAAATAAACATTGATTGATTGATTGATTGATTGATTGCTGGTTTATACAATGGGACAGCAAATGACAAACATATTTTATTGTGGGAGACAAAAACAAAAGTGTTGTATATCTTGCTTAGTTTTGGGGAATTTAACTGTACTTTTTACTTGGGCTAACTCGACGAAACCCACGCAGAGCATTCCACCCGTCTATTTGGGATGGAGCATCCCACACAGCTCACTCAAAGGACCAAACCACATCTAACTTAAAATCCTACACATATGCTCTGGAAGATTAGGACAGAAAACCGAGTTAATTTCTTATTTTGTGTCAAGCGCTGGGATGTGCTCTATTTGCACTTGCACAGTTCATTATGTAATCATTCAGTTTCTAATAAAAACAGAGTATTAGTGTTACGCAACAAAACAAAAACATCATGTATCAACTAAAAACTGCGGGGTGAATATGTGCCATTTAAATCAGTTCGAACATTAAACTGAAAATGGCACAAAATGGTTTGGACGTGGAATTTTGATCGTTTTTCTCCTTTGAAACAGAACAGCTGGGCAAAGCCTCGGTAAGTGAGTTTACGGGTAGGTGAATCCTCCAGAGGCATCATAAGCCTGTGTCTGAATTATGTATTATGGGAGTTGGCTGCCAGGATGTAGACATGGAAATGTATGTGCGAACGTCAGAGGGAAACAGTCTTCAAAGTGTGCGGTAAAGAAAAGGGGTCAAAGGGGCTGAGATTTTCCACTGGTTCTGAGGAATGCCGAGCAACAACACGTTCCCTGTGTGGCACATAACAGGCAAAGCACGTACAGGGGTACCCCGTTTTTTTGTAGAAGTCAGTTTTCTGAAAACATTTGCGGCAAAATGTTCATATATCGTCTTAGTTGCGTTACGGCCAAACATTGCGTGTAAAACAAACTACTGTTTGAACAGGTATTTTTCCACAGAATCCTACATGTTGATGACTACGTTCACACTTCAGGTTATGATGCCTAATTCTAGTTTTTGTTAAAATATTAAATCTTTTATGTAGTCCTTTGTTACAACAATAATTTTAGGAGCGGCATGGCGTAGCGGGTAGAGCGGCCGTGCCAAAAAACCTGAGGGTTCCAGGTTCGCTTCCCACCTATGGACATCCAAATCGCTGCCGTTGTGTCCTTGGGCAGGACACTTCACCCTTTGCCCCCGGTGCCGCTCACACTGGTGAATGAATGATCAATGAATGATTGGTGATGGTCGGAGGGGCCGTAGGCGCAAACTGGCAGCCACGCTTCCGTCAGTCTACCCCAGGGCAGCTATGGCTACTGATGTAGCTTACCACCACCAGGTGTGAATGAATGATGGGTTCCCACTTCACCGTGAGCGCTTTGAGTATCTAACAATAGAAAAGCGCGATATAAATCTAATCCATTATTATTATTATTATTATTATTATTATAATAATTACACTGCAAAAAAAGAACTCTAAGTAAGATTAAATATCTGAAATCAGGGTGATGTCTGCTTATTTTCTGTCTGATAAGATAATTCTTCTCACTAAGCAGTGTTTATATGTTAGCGACGTTGTACCGATCCGTTGTGGTGAAGAAGGAGCTGAGCCGGAAGGCAAAGCTCTCAATTTATCGGTCGATTTACATTCCCATCCTCACCTATGGTCATGAGCTTTGGGTCATGACCGAAAGGATAAGATCACGGGTACAAGCGGCCGAAATTAGTTTCCTCCGCCGTGTGGCGGGGCTCTCCCTTAGAGATAGGGTGAGAAGCTCTGCCACCCGGGAGGGACTCAAAGTAAAGCCGCTGCTCCTTCACATCGAGAGAAGCCAGATGAGGTGGTTCGGGCATCTGGTCAGGATGCAACCTGAACGCCTACCTAGGGAGGTGTTTAGGGCACGTCCAACCGGTAGGAGGCCACGGGGAAGACCCAGGACACGTTGGGAAGACTATGTCTCCCGGCTGGCCTGGGAACGCCTCGGGATCTCCCGGGAAGAGCTAGACGAAGTGGTTGGGGAGAGGGAAGTCTGGGTTTCCCTGCTTAGGTTGTTGCCCCCGCCACCCGACCTCGGATAAGCGGAAGAAGATGGATGGATGGATGTATGTTAGAGTGTTTTACTTGTTTTAAGGGTTTTGGTCCTAAATTATCTCAGTAGGATATAACAGCTGGTTGCTGAGATTTTATGACCTATATTGAGTAAAACATGCTTGAAACTAGAATATCAAGAGTTGCAACGCTGTGTCATCAACACTCACAAGTATAAAACTACTTTTTTAAAGTAATAATTTCTTATTTCAAGCATTAAAAAAATCATTACTTTGACACAGTTGTGTTTATATTCTCAGTATTTTTTACCTCATAATTTTACATCATTCAACCCATTCCGGCTATTTTCTTGTAATATTGCGAGTAATTTATTGTAAGATTCCGACTATTCTTGCAATATTACAATAAAATAGTTGTAATATTTAGCCATATTAGTCCAATTTCTTTGTAAAATCCTGACTAAATGATCATAACATTTGGACTAATATTCTCGTAAATAAAAATTAGTATAATATTCAGGGTGTGGGTACCCTCCGAGTACTCCGGCTTCCTCCCACCTCCAAAGACATGCACCTGGGGATACCGTAGGTTGATTGGCAACACTAAATTGGCCCTAGTGTGTGAATATGAGTGTGAATGTTGTCTATCTGTGTTGGCCCTGTGATGAGGTGGCGACTTCTCTAGGCTGTACCCCGCCTTCCGCCCGAATGCAGCTGAGATAGGCTCCAGCACCCCCCGCGACCCGAAAGGGACAAACGGTAGGAAAATGGATGGATGGTGTGTCATATTAAAACAGATGTCAGCCAAATGGACTTTGCTGTTTTATTTTCAATGAGACAATAGAAAAGATGTCCTCATATAGTAGTACAGGTGTAATTAGTGAGAATATACTTATTTTAAGGTATTTTTGGGTTCATTGAGGTTACCTAATTTTACTTGTTTTGGAAAGTCTTGACAAGCCAGATGTTCTTGTTCTATTGGCAGATAATTTTGCTTAGTTCAAATAAAATAGTCCTAATTTTTGTATTTTTTTTCTTCTTGTTTTTGAACACTGACGTTTTGCAGTGTATAATTTCATTTATGGATATGACTATGTAACAACCTCACTAAAATTAGGACATTGGAATAGCACAAATTTATATCTATCCTTCTTCTTTAATTTGCTACCGAGACAAACCCCACAGTGTGAGGCCAGAAGAGACCCGTCCAACAGGAAGCGAATATATTATATTTTATAATAATAATGCAGTAATAATAATGGATAGGCCAAATATTGAAAGGTGCCAAGTCAACAGGGAAGCATAGTGGGTTGTTCCACTGCAGCAAAATTAGACAGCCATAATTACTCATATCTGTTTGCCCTTCGGACGCTCAGCGTCTCTAGGAGTCTGTGGACAGTGGGCTGGCCTTGGCTGGGGTGGGCTGGACGCGTGATTTGATTTATTTGTGCGGGGCTGAATCCCTTTTTCATTCAATGAGAAATGAGGCACTTCATAGTTGACACCTCATTGACCGCTTCTGAGACAGGATAGATTGTTTCAGTCTTTACATACCGGAAGTGAGTTTTGGGTTTTGAAGCAACAAAAATGTGTGCACTAAATTTTAAAACACTGTATTTTAATGAACATAATCTTTTGACGCACAAATTGTGCTCACAATTTTGTATTCAACGAAATTGTTGGCATTATGTGATGTAAATAAAAATAATAATTTCACAACATTTAAATACAAAAAAATCCCCAGACAACCAAAAATAAAAGTTCCAATAATTAATTGTTTTGGTTAAAAACAATATGCCACATGTTTTTGTCATTATAGAAGTTATAAAGCGGCTTTGGAGCAATCAAAGCTGCTCACACGGTCACTAAAGTGGACACTATGTTTGACGCATCAACTTAATGTGTATTATACTTATCCATGAGAGCATTTTTGTTGTAAATTGTGAGGTGTGTCTGTTAAAATCATGGATGTTTTTACAAATGATGACCGATGTGAACCAGAGCATGTTTTGTCTTTGTGTGATGATGTAAATGAGGCGTGGTTGTATTGTATATTAAGTATGGCCATGAAAGGGCTTTTTTTGACTTGTCTTAAATTGATCACATGCTATAGTATGATTTTATTGTCATAATTTTATTGCAGGATTTTTGAATCCTTTTAATTTAAGTTGCCGGGGACTGCAGATGGAAATTAGCTATTTAGCTATAATCTGGTACGGAACAGATCAGTCTTTGAGCTTAATGTTTCTGTGCATTTTCCCATCAAATAAACACTAAACTTAAACGTATCCCTCATATGTTTTTATGAGAAAATGTTTGTTTCTATCAAACTAAAAACAAATTATATATGTATATATATATATATATATATATATATATATATATATATATATATATACATACATAATTTGTTTTTAGTTTGATATATATATATATATATATATATATATATATATATATATATGGCACATTTTATATTACACCAATTTTACCGTGGACATGGAAAAAAGTGTTGCATTATCTATTTGCAACTTTTTTGCACAAAAACAAAATGACCAAAGAAACTTGTAGCATACAGTAATAGATCAAGTATTTCCAGCGTGTCACTGAATGTACCACACTGCTATGCAAAGTCTTGCCAAACAATTTGTAACATTATTGTCTATGTCTGGACCCCGTGATACATATACAGTATGGTAGGCAAGTGTATTTAGAGTTCCAACAAAAGTTTTTGTAATAAAGACACAAATTAACCTTTATAGACTTTTCCAATCCTTTTAGTGACGATGATTTTCTTATTGAGTACGACTGCAAAGTAAGCCACCATGGGGCCAAAGAAAGTTGCAAGTACCAGCACTTTTAATAACAAATGGGAGAAACAGTATTGAATTCCAGAAAGATCTCATATTAGCCAGGTAAGAAGGCGTCGGTGTGGCTTTCCCTCCCTTCCTTCCTCCCTCTCCACTCACTTCTTTTTTTTGCCAACAAATCTTGTATACAAGGAAAAAGTGATGCGAATTGTTCATTTATCCATTTCATACATCATTCATATTCGTGTTTTTGTTTTCGGCATGTAAAACGATAATCATTCTCTACACAATATGTGTTGTGCTCATGTTTCTGGGTGTCTGGAACAGATTATTTGGAGTGGCATTCATTTTGATGGGCAAAATTGCTTTAGTTTTTCTACAACTTGGTCTTTGTCTGACCTTTTGGAACAAACGCGGCATGCACATCTTAGCCTAAGGGCATCTGGTGATCATCTCTCTCTGGGGGTCTCCTACGCTCCTGGAAGTCGACCACACCCACTCAAGCTCCCACTGTTAACCTCACAAGTGAACACAGGAGGACGACGGGTGATGAGGAGAAGCGTGCCATCCTCTCTCTATAAGAATGAGATGTGCGGAGGTGAGATATAAAGAGACAGGCAGCACTAATCACACCACAGTCTTCTAATTACATCCTTTCGCCTCCTTGCTGCGTCACAGTGGCATCTCCGCTATATTCCTCTGTGATTACATGCATGAGCACAGAGGCTGGGGAAGTCACACACACTGTGTATTAACCTCGATGTTACCCTTTTCTAAAACACACTTAAAATAATGAGCAGACCTCTGAAACTTCTGAAAATGTGTACTTAAATATTTAACACTGAAGAAATGACACTTTGACACAAAGTAGTCAGTGTGCAGCTTGTATTGCTGTGTAATGTGACTGTCCCCTCAAAATAACTACCACATCCATTAATGTTTTAACAGCTGCCAAAAAAAGTGAGTACACCACTTACAAATTTAAGTGGTTTGAACATTTCACTTAAGGGTGTTGTCACTTTTGCCGGCAGTGTTTTAGGCTAAGGGTGTCCCGGTCCGATATTGAAATCAGCAAAAATATCGGATTATATCGGCTTGCATTTAAAACCGGTGCCGATAAAAGCAGTCCTGCAGCATGTTTACCCAACAACTTAAAGACCGCATGAATCTATTCCAGACAGTAAATAATACATTTAATAGTGTTTAGTGTTTTAGTGCTCACTGGCAACATTAAATTGGCCCTAGTGTGTGAATGTTGTCTGTCTATCAGTGTTGGCCCTGCAATGAGGTGCACTGTAAAACAAAATTCTGTAAAAAAATTGTCATCTACTGGCAGCTACGGCTGCCAAACGAAAACCATAAAATGAAAGTAAAACACTGTAAACCAAATAATGATCAAAAACATTAATTTACAGAAATTTTCATGAAACGTTTTGCGGAAAAATATCGTAATTTTACAGATTTTTACTAAATAATTAAGATCAACCACCTTTAATAAAGTGACGATGCAAAAAGTTCTGCAGAAAAATACCTTTATTCTACAGAGTTTTTCCAAATTATTACGATCATCCAACTTTAATGAAGTGACATAGCTGGCAGTTCCACAGAAAAATACCATTATTTTACAGATTTTTTCTGAATTGTTAGGATCAGGGGTTTCAAACTCAATTTACCTGGGGACCACTGGATGCCGAACCTACGTAAAAAATGAATTCACCTTTTTTGAATGGCTACCCCGACCTAGCAACATACTTGCCAAACCTCCCGATTTTAACGAGAGACGTCCTGTGACCCTTGCGAAGGGTTGTCCCGATATCGACCGGGCAAGTATTTTAAGGTGGTGCTGTGACAGCACTTCCGTCATCAACCTCGGCAACATTTTGTCGCGTTCACTCATTCACCAATCAAGCAGTGTGCCGACTGAGAGGCGTGTTGTGCAAGGCTTCTTCGGGCATACAATAATGCCTGCAAGACATACTTGGTCAACAGCCATATAAGTCACACTGACGGTGGCTGTACAAACAAATTTAACACTGTTACAAATATGCGCCACATTGTGAACCCACATCAAACAAGAATAACAAACACATTTCAAGAGAACATCTTCACCGTAACACAAAATAACATATACCCAGAATGCCATGCAGTTCTACTCCGTGCGTCGGTTGAGGTGGGCGGGGTTTGGTGGTTGCGGGGGTGTACCCTGGAAGAGTAGCGCTGCATGGCATTCTGGGTATATGTTATTTTGTGTTTATTTTGTGTTACGGTGAAGATGTTCTCCGGAAATGTGTTTTTCATTCTTGTTTGATGTGGGTCCACAATGTGGCGCATATTTGTTAAAACTGTTTATACGGCCACCCTCAGTGTGACCTGTATGGCTGTTTGCTGTTGATCAAGTATGTCTTGCAGTCACCTACGTGTGTCATATTACAGAGAAAATATTTTAATTACTAGTATAAGCATATACCTCTATATAACAGGCTGCAAATATTTTTCAACCTGAAGATAAAAATACACATAAATATTCAATCAATCAAACAATGTTTATTTATATAGCCCTAAATCACAAATATATTTAAAAAATAAGATTTTCCTTAAAATTACATATAAACTTTTAGATTGTTAGTATGGCCATAAACTTTTATATAACAAAGTACATATTGAATGAATTTTAATTACTGTAATTTTACATGAATTTGAAAGTAATTTGAGCAAACAGAAAATGATATGTATTATTAATTTGGTATTTTTCTGTAAAAAAAAAATGAAATATACATAGTTTGTCATTACTGGCATATTACTTAAAATAAACAGGTGGTTTGTTTATTTACAAATAATGTCTTCAATTCTACAGTTTTACAACCTATTTAAAAAAATTGAAAAATTATAGAAGAAATTTAGAGTAAATTAACCATAAAAATAGGATTTTTTTTTACAGTGTGGCAAATTGTCCAGGGTGTACACCGCCTTCTGCCCGATTGTAGCTGAAATAGGCACCAGCGCCCCGCGGTAGAAAATGGATGGATTACAAAATAATATAAGTATGTATGATTTTAGTGCTGATATCAAATCGGCTCAATATCAGTATTGGCCAATACTCAAAGCGCCATGACAGGGCCCTCCTACACATTGCAGTGTTGACGTTAACACACATTTTGTGTGGTTTTTACGCATTGATATCAGAAAGGATGCGCATTTCCTAAGGGTGTAACGGTACACAAAAATCTCGGTTTGGTACGTACCTCGGTTTAGAGGTCACGGTTCGGTTCATTTTCGGTACAGTAAGAAAAAAACAACATATAACATTTTCCAATGGTTTTATCCTTTTATCATTGGGAAAACTAATAATTCTGGCCAAAAATAGAAATAGCTATATGTGTGTGATGGATGTGAGCCACCACGAGGCTGATCAATGCAACAACAGGAAGTCATGAATGCTAAGGATAACAATAACATACATATACACACAGGGTCCATTGTTAGGGTTAATGTGGTCAACATATATCAAATAAAAAATAAATAAAACTAGGTAAGATAAGGCTCAGAACTGGTTTCTTAACAAAACCTTTCTACATATAAAGTGCAAAATTTCTACATATAAAGTGCATCATTAAGCTGCTTCAAGTTGTTGCTCAGATTAAATAAAACTACAAAACTTTTCTTGTACATATAAAAAGTGCAACATTAAACAGTTTCAAGTCAACTCAGCCTCAGAAAAAATTTTCTTCTCCCCCCCCCCTAAACCCTGGTGACTTTCACTCAATCTTCATGTTTTTTGCCAGAAAAATGAGTTTATCCACATTGTCTGCAGAAAAGCAGACCTGCTTGCAATTACAATGTCTCCAGCTGTGGAAGATACCCCTTCGCTGGGCACGGAGGTAGCAGGTATGGCGAGGTAGTGCCTGGCTAACTTGGCAGTAAGAGGATATATGAGCTCATTTATCTTCCACCATAGAAGTGGGTCAAAATCTAGTTTCTAATGCAATATGGTCTTAAATCTGATGCTATAAAAACACCAACGACATTTGTTATTGCTTCAGCCCTGTCTGATTTGCCGAGGAGAGGCTGCTTGAATGCGATGGGGAGCTGTGTTTGCACCACACTCGTCTTTCTCTTCGTTGAAGCGATGTTCACTTGGGGGTGGTTCAAATGGGTTAGCATGTTTGACGTGTTGCCAGATGCAATACCCTAAATACATTTTTTTTTAATGATTTTTCATTTTAATTAAATAAATAAAAAATATTAAACCAATTAATTTCGCACAAATAAAAAGGTGGGAAAAAAAATGTTGTAATGGAGGTTGAAAGGGAGCCCAACATTGGTTTTTTTGCATAGGGCCCCAATTTTGCCAGGGACTCCAGTATCAATATTCTATTGTAAGTGAACAAATTGAATAAGTACACTGTTTATTTTGAGGGGGCAATAAAATACAAGCTGTAAGCTACATTTTATTGTATCAAAATATTATTTCCTCAATGTTGTCCCATAAAAAGATACAATAAATAACTTCAACTTTTTGAGGTACCGTACATTTGAACTCAATCATTCTAAGCACCAGATTCCACCATGCTAACTAACTGAGGTCATTTCAATACAGTCGCAGCCGGGAACAAGATATCGGGTTGTGCAGAATGATGTAAAGTACTTTCAGCCTTGAAACACTATATAAAAATCAATGTTACTGGATTGTTTTTTCTCTAGAAATTGTCTGTGAGAAGTCAGTGCAAGTAAAACGACATCTTAAAGGAAAATCACATGATTTCACCAATGAGCTAATCTAATAATTAGTCCATGCAATTTAGCTGTCTTTGTAAGTCACTATTAGTCTCATCTAAATGGTCTCATAAGTGCATCTTTTTCTGTCAAAAATATTAAAAAAAACCATTAGAGAATTAGGATACTGAGGTTGAGACTGGTTGCTGGAGAGATTCTGTTTTTTGGGAGGGGAGGCACAGTAACTTTCTCTTCCTGACACAGTGCCTCGCGATACGAGTGCAGCATCCTACAAGTTTTTTTTTTTAGATTCGAGCTGTCGCTTATGCTTTAGGTTGTGAGTAAAAATTTGGGTTACAAGCCTCCCCACCACTAGCTGGCGTAGCCAATGCCACTGTAATCCCCCTAAGATAGATGTCACATCCGGTGTCTTACTCATTTGCCGTAACAGATTGCCGTAACTTTGTTTTTCCAACCATGGGTCGGAAGAAAGTGCGTGCAAAAGAGAGTGCTGAGACTATAAAAATGTAATTAAACTAAAAAAAGAAATGTATCATCAAAAAGATGACCAACTTGGCAAAGCAGTTGGAGTGTGTCACTGCTAGTCTGCAACATACTAAAAAAGAGAGAGTTGATAACGCCAGCCAAGGACATCAAAATAATATGTAAATGGCGGACCTTTATCCATGAAAATATGGAAAAGCTGCAGATGGTGTGCTTGACAAAGAAGCAGCTCCAAAGGGATACCGTAGAAGTTCGCTCTCTGTACATTATTATGACATGACTTTATAAAACTATTGTATTTGTTCGTAGTATATTGTATTGTATGGTTTTTCATACAATAGTTTTAAAGGGGAACATTATCTCAAGACCTATGTAAGCGTCAATATATACCTTGATGTTGCAGAAAAAAGACCATATGTTTTTTAACCCATTTCCGAACTCTATTTAAACGCCTTTCAATCGTTCGCTGTCGGAGCGATGACCTTTCACCCCTGACGTTACAACGGGAGAAAATGCGCCATTTTCTCAAAACACATTACACATACAAGTCAAATCAGCTCTGTTATTTTCCGTTTTTTCGACTGTTTTCCGTACTTTGGAGACATCATGCCTCGTCGGTGTGTTGTCGGAGGCTGTAACAACACGATCAGGGACGGATTCAAGTTGACTTACGTGGAGTGTGCATCGATTAGCACGGCATGCTAATTGATGCTAACATGCTATTTAGGCTAGCTGTATGTACATATTGCATCGTTATGCCTAATTTGCAGCTATATTTGCATCCAGCCTTTCCCTCCACCCACATTTAATGCCAAACAACCACATACCAATCGACGGATTCAAGTTGCACCAGTGTCAAAAGATGCAAAAGTCCCTCGTTTGTTATGCATATTTTACCGACGATAGCGATGCAACGACAGAGATGTGTGGATAACCTGCAACACTCAAAGCAGATGCATTTCCAACGATAAAGTCAACAAAATCACAAAGGTGAGTTTTGTTTATGTTATTGACTTATGTGCTAATCAAACATATTTGGTCACGACATGACTGCCAGCTAATCGATGCTAACATGCTATTTAGGCTAGCTGTATGTACATTTGTAGCTATATTTGCATCCAGCCTTTCCCTCCACCCACATTAAATGCCAAACAAACACTTACCAATCGATGGATTTAAGTTGCTCCAGTGGTCAAAAGATGCAATTATTGATTAGAAGGCGATCGCCGAATAGCTTCAATAGCTATTAGCTCAATAGCTACAGTTTCTTATTCAATTTTGTTTTCGCTATCTGCCTGCACACTCTAACCATCCGTTTCAATACATGCGTAATCTGTTGAATCGCTTAAGCCACTGAAATCCGAGTCTGAATCCGAGCTAATGTCGCTATATCTTTCTGTTCTATCCGCCATGTTTGTTTGTATTGGCGTCACGCAGTGACGTCACAGGAAAATGGACGGGTGGATTTACAGATGGCAAAAATCAGGCACTTAAAAGCCTTTTTTTGGGATATTCCATGATGGGTAAAATTTAGAAAAAAAATTCGAAAAATAAAATAAGCCACTGGGAAATGATTTTTATTGGTTTTAACCCTTCTGAAATTGTGATAATGTTCCCCTTTAAACCAATTTTTTTTTTTTTCCTTTTTAAAAAAGGCAAGATAAAATGGTGGTGTTTTGGGGAGGCAAGCACGGATTTAATTGATTTTAGTTCATTTACATAGGCAGAGCTGTTTTGCAATGCACGTTTTTCAAGGTATGAGCTGTGTCACGGAACCAATTGAACAAGTATCCTAAGGTACAACTATATATCCATCCATCCATTTTCTACCGCTTTTTCCGTACTATATAATCATAGGTTGTGATTGGAGACGTTCCAATGGTCAGGTTTTTTTATTACCGATTCCGATCCCAATGACATGTATAAACTGTAATTATGTCCATTTATTTATAGTGAGTTGTTGACAGTTTAACAATATCAACACAATATTTAAAGTAGTAACTTATTTTCTTTTTTTATTCAAAAGTGTTTAAACAAAACAAAGTAAATAATAAACAATAACTAAACAAAAACAAAACCTATTTATTACCTACTCTTTTAAATATTTGTTTTTTGCTCTCAAAGTCCTCCTGTGTTGTGAAAACGATTCCCTGTGTTTGTAAACATCAACAAAAACCACAATAAAATAATGTTAAAAAATAAAAAATTAAATTAATCACTCGAGTGTTGATCATATATTGATAATACTCTTGGTAGTGACTTTGACAATGCTGACACACCAACAGCTGTTGTTACACTAGCCTCTCTCTAGAATCCTATTAATCAACTTGTTAAATTCCTGTTAATAACTGCTTACTTTTTGCTTCAACATGGTTGATTAAAGCTAGCTTAGCAGTGTGTAACATGTTAAGCCTTGTCCTCCAGTGATAATTTGACTTGATAATGATACTTAAAATACAAAGAAATGTAATTTATTTTCCGTAATGGACGTGATTACTATTAGCTTACGGTAGCGGCTCCACACTGTGTATGGAGACACATTGTTGGTATGTGATCACCATTAAAAATAATTCATAAACGTCTTTTACAAAAATTGTCCGATGTTGATCAGGGGCCGATCCCTAGTTGCATTAGCACATCAGGTAGCATTTGATGCCGACTATCAAAGGTGGTGTCTCGCCAGGGGAGGTATATATACGATGAATATCTCAATATTTTTTCCCTAAAGTAAAAACAAAACACAAAACAATCCTAGTTACCTGAGATACTAAGTATGTCATTATTTTGACTTAGTAAATATTGACTTACTAATACAAAATAATGACTAAGTCCAATTCATGACTTACTGTAAATAAGCGTTTGTATTAAGTGTTTGAAAAAAGGAGTTAAAAGAGGGGCCACAGGCTCAACTCATCATGTTTGATTTATTACAGCATTTGGGAAGCCTGTAGTTGATTTTTATTATGTAAATAATATATTTTTATCAACATGTGATAGCAGGGACCCTGCCATTTAAAACTAGGCTGCTACATTACTAGTGATTAATGTAACTCTAGCTGAAAAAATAGTACAATAGCAACAATAATAATCATTAATAAAGTCAATCACAAATAAGGCAACAAGTCCAAGTATCCTACACTTCTCTTTTGTAAAGTATATATGAACAGCCGATATGGGCATCTACATCAATTATATGATTTGCCTGAAAAGCTGTACAGGACAAAAAAATTTTTTTTTAATTATTATTGTTATCTTATTTTATTTTTTTAAAGACTTTAGTTTAGGCGGTAGCTCTTTGTTGTTAAAGCGGCCGTCTTAACAACAAAACGCTGCAGGAAACCCTGTTTGTATTCATGTGTTCTATGATATGTACGGTGACTTCAACACAAGCACACAAATTAATTGTATGGCTGAATGTGTAACATTCAGGTAAGAAATTAACCTGCATCCAGTACGCTTAAACGGCACACATATTGCTTTTATGAAGATTGGGTCTGGTTGTTTTAATTTCTGTTGATAGACGGACATTCTGAATCGAAATAATGCAGTCTGTAGTGAGCACTTGTACTGTTTGGACTAAAGTATTGAGAAACCTGGCTGATTTTACAACCTGAGGGAAGTAAAGATGGAGTAAAATGTAAATTTTGTCAATACTTTTCTGCTGTAAAAGCATCCCCCTTCAGGAATTAAAGTGGGCATGTGGGAAATTTCGGAGAAAAAGACCTTTTCCAAATGGTTCCCACAAGATTGGAAGCAAAAGAATGTCTGGATGTAAAAAACAAGATTCAAGGCTCAACGAGGAGTCTAGTTTTAAGACCTGGTTGGTTAATTTCTCAACGAATGAATGACTTCAGTCTTACAAAGTTTTAGTTTCAATTCCCAATATTACGAAGGCAGCTGTAGAAAACATGGTTGGAGTGGCTGGCTAATTTACAACTTTCTGAGTGGCTGCCTCAGCACGGCCCTCTGAATCACTTTACAAGGATTGCCTGCTGGACAGACAACTCATCTTCCAGTGGAGACAAACAAAGAGAGGTTTGTTCCACTGGGAGCCTGCAGACAGTAAAGGCTACTTCCTTTTACTGAGAAAAAAAAAAACAGAAGACGAGAAGAAAGGCAAGACAGAAGAGAGCGAGTGCAAGGAGCTAAAAAGTCACAAGTTTTGGAAACCATTTGATGCATTTTGCCGTGTCTCTATATATGACTTTTAAGGTGCTATCACACCAACTGATATTTACAGGTAATATCAGTGTTTCCTATAAACTCATTTATTTGTGGTGGGCCGCCAGGAATAGACTTGGCAATACCAGTAACACTGCACAAAGAAACAGAAGATCACTAACCCAAACATACACCTCCCTCTAACAAAGAAGGTAAACACAATCTACTACACCAGTGGTTATCAACCTTTTTTCAGTGATGTACCCCCTGTGAACATTTTCTTAATTCAAGTACCCCTTAATCAGAGCAAAGCATTTTTGGTTGAAAAAAAGAGATAAAGAAGTAAAATACAGCACTATGTCTGACATGGTGCTGTATTTTACTTCTTTACTGTCTTAGAATGGTCAAAGGTATAGATGTGTGTGTATGAGTTCAAAGAAATGGCAGGCTGTCTTCTTTGAATGGATTTATTAAAATCCTTGCAAGCTCGGTAACATTTGCTGTGGTCTGGAACAACATGGCACACAAACAACTATCAGAAATTCAGTCAATATTACATACAGATAATGTGTCATGAGACCTGAAAATATAAATTAAATACCTAGAGGACATAAGTAAAAGTAATTAAATGACCTCAAATATACGAACAAGCGAGGCATAGTGATGCAATATGTACATACAGCTAGCCTCAATTACATGTTAGCATCAGCAGTGACCAAATATGCTTGATTAGCACTCCAAGAAGTCAAAAACATCAACAAAGCTCACATTTGTGCTTTCACGCACAGCATAGAATGTTTGGTGGACAAAATGAAACCAAGAAAGAATGGCATAAAGCACATCTTTCTTGAGCAGCGTCAAAGACAGTTGTACATATAAACAAACTACGGTGAGTTCAAAAACCCGCAGAAATTCGTGGGACAAAACAGCACTCGCCAAATACTCATCAGTGAAGCATGTTTGAGTCAAACCGTGAGATTTCTAACAATTTGGAAAGTTTTTGTCATGTTTTTCCTACAGAAACCATATTTGAAAAATATATATTTTTTTTCTTTTAATATGTCCCACTTTCATTCATTTTTGAAAAAGGTCCAGATAGCCACTAGAGTGGCGTTAAAGAGCCGCATACTACGCCCGGTATGTGCTATGAGGAAAAAAGGCAATACGTCTACAAAGACTGCCTCACACAGCTTACCGTTGTGAACATCTTCTCTTTCAGTTTTGAAGCAATAGGTACATCAAATGTAGCTGTTTCGAACAGATGAGTTCCAGTTCCAACATTAAGGTGAGGGTCGCTTTAAACACCAATAAGTTTACAACCACAATTGCACACAGGAATCTCTATCGCTCAGGAAGATAGTCAACAAGGGTTGTGGTTGCTCACACAGGAAAACACTGCTCCTTAGGATTTTGGAAGAGAATTGAAAAGTCATGCGCCAGCCCCTGCGCAAGAGCTATAAACGAACCAAGACGCTGTCAAAGGGCACACCAGCTACATGGCGCGGGAGTATATTCCAGTCTTTAGTGCCCGCATCTTCCGTAAGTGCAAATTCAGCGTGCTAAAAAAAGTGAGTTCCATTGTAGATCCACAGCATGACCTAAAATCCCTGCAGAATGTTTCGAAACATGATTGTGCAGTAAATGAGTGTCTCCATGGTGAGAGCCTCATAGTCCACGCAAAAATCTCATTTAAATAGCACGACCTGCATGAAATATCAATTGTACACGCAGTCTTAGTGGATCACACGCAACACGCCCACCAATAGTACAGGCTATTTTATCGTCTACACACACTGTTTACCGTGCGGTATTTGAATCTCACTAGATCAGGGCCTTTGTATGCAATTAAAAAGGAAAAAGGAAATAATTTCAATATCAATTAATATTGATACCCAACCTGTGTTTTTGTCGGATTGCAGTTGTGATAAAAAAAAAGTTAGATAATTTAATGATCCTGAATATGTTAAGTATGAACATTGGGATTAGGGTTGCAGCTATCGTAATAATGGAGTGATCTATCGATTAGTTGTTCGAATAATCGAATAATCAGACAAAACACACGTTATAGCCTCAAAGCGCCTTTTTCGGAAAATTGTTCAAATAAACTGCATTTTTGTGTGTGCATTAATTAAAAAATAAAAACTCTTCACTGTTCGTGAAGAGAACCCACGCAGTCAGGGGAAAAACTTGCAGACTCCCCATAGAAAGACCTCGAGTTACACTCAATTAATCAAAGCAACAGAAAATAAACTGAAGTTTTTTTAGATCAATAGTAATCGATTATTCGATGCAGCGCTAATTGGTATCAACTATGGATTGAGACCCACATTACGCCCAAACATATTGTGAAGTATCCAAACAACAGAAGAATAAGTGCTTATTACATTTTAGCAGAAGTGTAGATAGAAACATGTAACCAGTTATGAACAGTGAATTAGCAAGTACTGTAGATTAAAAATAGTTTTGAGAAAATAATACAACTGGAAATGACGCGATACTTTACTGCATATGTCAGCAGCTAAACTAGGAGTCGTTGTGAAATGGTTCTATCATCATTCATAGGCCTAATAATACATTGTGATATATATATATATCGTTATCATAAGAGGGTGTAATGTATATCCATCAATCCATCCATTTCCTACCGCGTGTCCCTTTTGGGGTCGTGGGGGGTGCTGGAGCCTATCTCAGTTGCATTCGGGCGGAAGGCGGGGTACACCAATCATATAGATTTTAGGCCATGTCGCCTTTCCTTATGCTTTATCTGATTTTAGTTTTTGCGATTATGATACTAACAGCTGGTTTTACATGCTAAGTGTTTCTTTGTCATGTGACCTAGTCTTTCCATAAAGTGTAAGAGTTAAAGAAGAAGAATCATTAGGATTAAAGGCCTTCTGAAAACCACAACTACCCACCACGCAGTCTGATAGTTTATAGATCAATGATGAAATATTAACATTGCAACACATGCCAATACGGCCGGGTTAGTTTGCTAAATTGCAATTTTAAATTTCCCGGGAGTTTCGTCTTAAAAACGTCGTCTAATGATGACGTGTACGCTTGACGTCACGGGCTGTTAGGAAATATCAACGCTGCACACACACACAGCTAAAAGTCGTCAGCTTTAACCGCATAATTACACAGTATTTTGGAGATCTGTGTTGCTGAATCTTTTGCAATTTGTTCAATTAATATTGGAGAAGTCAAATAAGAAAGATGGAGTTGGGAAGCTTTAGCCTTTAGCCACACAAACACACGGTGATTCCTTGTTTAAAATTCCCGGAGCTGAAACTTTACTATGGACCAGAGCGCGGTCAAGCGAACATGAATCCCAACCGAATGTCAACCAGCAGGTTTCGGTGAGAAAATTGTGGTAAAAAGTCGCCTCTTACCGGAGATCAGCTGAACTTGTGCCGTCCATAGCTGCCGTCGACTCCCCTGAGACACTGGCGTCAAGACACACACCTCCGACTATCAGGTACTGTTAAACTCACTAAAACACTAGCAACACAATAGAAAGATAAGGGATTTTCCAGAATTATCCTAGTAAATGTCTCTAAAAACATATGAATCCGTCCCAATGCAACTCAATTTTTTTTAACTTGTTTTTTTTTTCTAGTCCGTCCCTATCAATATCCTCAAACACGAATCTTTCATCCTTGCTCAAATTAATTTGGAAAATGTCGTTTTCTCGGTCTGAGTAGCACTTTTTGTTGGAGGCTCCCATTAAAAACAATGTGAATATGTGACGAGGCCCCACACTTGTGACGTCATCGTCTGCGACTTCCGGTAGAGGCAGGGCTTTTTTGTCAGCACCAAAAGTTGCAAACTTTATCGTGGATGTTCTCTACTAAATCCTTTCAGCAAAAAAATGGCAATATCGCGAAATGATCAAGAATGGACCTGCTATCCCCGTTTAAATAAGAAAATCTCATTTCAGTAGGCCTTTAAATGTGTGTATGTAATGTATGAACTGTATGTAATGTATGCATTGAAGGTATCAGTGAGCAGTAGTACTAAAGGTCAGAAAATGCTGCAATACAAATGATGGAAAGGCGCAGGGAAGCAGCGCAGCGTGGGAAACAATAAAAAGGAGCACGAAGAGAATAAAAAGGAGATGATGACGAAAAACATGCCGACCCACTGATGGAGAGAGAGAGAGAGCAGAGAGAACAGTCATGGTGGAGTCAAATGCTCCTCATCAGCAGCCTTGCTGTCAGAGCTCCTCACCATAGCAACCATGAGTCATAGCATCGGTAAACACAGGGAATGTTTTCTAAACCAAACTGTCAGCATGAAAGGTTAGCTGCGACATCACATTGTTTTTAAAAGCGCAGCACGCTGCAATCTGGTCCGTAAGGATTATAACACGTGATGTTATTTTGTTTTTGTTCGACGGCACCTTCTTAAAGCATGCTCACATCAGTAGACTCGTCCAGAAAATGACAGAGTATGACACAATGGCAATTTCCGCTTGTAACACAATTCTGCTGACAATTAAAGGCAATGTTACGGTTGAAAAATAAAACACTTGGTGGTTAGTGCTTAAAGTATGGTGCAAAAGAAGAGGCTAACAGTGACCGTGACGATGGAGGTGGGGAGGGATCCAGGACAGATCCTTCCAGGACTGCATTAAGGCGTGGCAAAGAAGGCTTAGAAAGTGTGTTAGAATTTACGGGGATTACTTATTGTAGTGGATTTGAAATACACATTTTGTGACACACTTTGTATCTTTCTAAGTACAGACATTATGATAAAGTTACACTAGGCATGAGATTCATATGGCCTCATTCGTCGCAGTTTACCTGACACATGAAACGTGACAAGTTGGGTGGGCGTACGATCCATTTTAGCCGCCAGATGGCAGTTGAATATTATAAAATGTGTTTTGTAGCAATTGCAATCGCTACGTAGAATGGCGCTTTCTAGGGGTTTAGGAAAACATCGATTTGATTACGAATCGAATCGAATACGTTGTGCGATTGAGAATCGATTCTCATTTTTAAGAAATCGATAAAAAAATGTTTTATTTTTATTTTTTATTAATCAATCCAACAAAACAATACACAGCAATACCATAACAATGCAATCCAATTCCAAAACCAAACCTGACCCAGCAACACTCAGAACTGCAATAAACAGAGCAATTGAGAGGAGACACAAACACGACACAGAACAAACCAAAAGTAGTGAAACAAAAATTAATATTATCAACAACAGTATCAATATTAATTATTATTTCAGCATAGCAGTGATTAAAAATCCCTCATTGACATTATCATTAGACATTTATAAAAATGTTTAAAAAAGAACAATAGTGTCACAGTGGCTTACACTTGCATCGCATCTCAAAAGCTTGACAACACACTGTGTCCAATGTTTTCACAAATATAACATAAGTCATATTTTTGGTTCGTTTAATAGTTGAAACACATTTACATTATTGCAATCAGTTGATAAAACATTGTCCTTTACAATTATGAAAGTTTTAAAAAAAAATAATCTATTACTCTGCTAGCATGTCAGCAGACTGGGGTAGATCCTGCTGAAATCCTATGTATTGAATGAATACAGAATCGTTTTGAATCGAAAAAATATCGTTTTTGAATCGGGAATCGGAAAAAAATCGATATATTATCAAATCGTGACCCCAAGAATCGATATTGAATCGAATCGTGGGACACCCAAAGATTCACAGCCCTAGCGCTTTCCATCATTTTCAGCAGATTGTATTGCAAAATAAATAACCTTCTCCCCCCCACACACAGAAAAAAAAAAGTGCAACAGGGAAGTGCCCAAAAAGTCACAAACAGATTAAGGATAGGGAAAGCTATGTTGCACAAAGCAAAACAATCCTCTGGACGCTGGCATATAAAACATTCTGATTGGCAACCAGGACTAAGTGTGTCCCGACTGCCAATTGGGCACAGTTGAGGAAGCCAGCACTCAAGGCTGGAGAGTAGGTGTGAAAAAGAGACACACGGGAAGTAAAACAGAAAATATGAGCACTGGAGAAAAAAATAATAATACAAAACTCAGGAACATAAATAAAAATAGTACGAACAAGTCAAGACCGTATACTGGATTTTGTTTGTGTACCTAATGTTGTGGATCTGATAGTACTGAACCAGACATTTTATCTGGTTCTATTCTAATGAACACCATTACCTCTGCTTGAACCCATTATGTTTTTCCAGAGACGTCAATTAAATAGAGTGAAAACAACCCATTAGGCTGGCGAAAAAACACTATTTAGCAAAACTCCCCTAATGTGCCTGTCTGTGTCCCGCTTGTTACGAAACTTGGAGAGTGGATCCCAAGGATGCAGAGACGTAGAATGATATAGTAAATTCTTCCTTTATTTAGGTGGAAGTGGAACGTAGCCAAAATAAACAAAAAGCGATGGTGGAAATACAAAACACACCATGAATAAATAACTATATCAAACAATCAAAATATGAACAGAAAACGCTAGACGAAGCTAGGATATAAAATAAGCAAACCTGAGAGGAGCACAAAAACAGACTTGAAAGACTGTAGGTTTGTAGGATGCCAAGACACGTGTGAGAGTACTTGCAGTGGATACAAAGTTCCGGCCCTGACAGGCCGTCAGCACCCAGACTAAATAGCCCACCTAATCAGCTTTCAGGTGTGCACGATTGCCCAGCGTCAGCTGCACTCCAGACTGAGGGCGAGAGTGAGAGTAAAAACATGATGTGCAAAACAACACAGAAAAACATGAAAAATACAGTTTACCACAGTACCCCTCCCCTCAACGGACGCCACCTGGCGGCCTACCTGGCTTGTCTGGAAATCGAATATAAAAATCCTTAATCAAATCTTTATCTAAAATAAGAGACTTTGAAACCCATGACCGTTCCTCTGGACCGTACCCCTCCCAGTCTACCAGGTATTGGAAACCTCTACCTCTTCTTTTCACATCCAAGATTGTGTTAACTGTGAAAGCTGGGTGACCCTCGATCAACCTGGGTGGAGGGGGTGGTACCTCGGGAGGACTGAGCGGGCTGGATGAGACAGGCTTGATGCGGGAAACGTGAAACACTGGATGGCACTTGAGAGACCTTGGGAGGCGGAGCTTGACTGCAACACGGTTAATAATCTTGACGATTTGATATGGTCCAACGAACCTGGGAGCCAGTTTCCTAGAGTCGGTGGCAAGTGGTAAGTCCCGAGATGATAGCCAGACCTCCTGTCCCAGCTGGTAGTTTGGGGCTGGAGTGCGATGTCGGTTGGCTAAAAGTTGGTTCCTGGCTGATGTCTTCTGTAGTGCTGCCCTGGTGTTGCGCCAAGCCTGGTGAGCTCGACGCAGGTGTGCCGTAACGGATGGAACGTCGGCCTTAGACTGGTTAGAAGGAAAAAGAGGTGGTTGGAAACCGTAGGTGACGTGGAATGGCGACAAGCCTGTGGCAGAACTGATGAGGGAATTGTGAGCGTATTCGATCCATGGAAGGGTCTCAGACCAAGTTGAGGGTTGTTGATGACAAGTACACCGAATTGCCGCCTCCAGGTCTTGGTTGGTCCGTTCAGTCTGACCATTGCTCTGTGGGTGGTAGCCGGAGGATAGGCTAGGAGAGGCCCCCAGTGATTCGCAGAATGCCTTCCAGACGGCCGAGGAAAACTGTGGCCCTCTGTCAGATACCACATCAGAGGGGATGCCGTGCAGCCGGAAAGCATGAAGTACTAATAGTTGGGCTGTTTCGAGGGCTGAGGGTAGTTTGGGGAGACCCACAAAATGGGCCATCTTTGAGAACCGGTCCACAATGGTCAAAATGGTGTCGTTACCTTCAGAGGGAGGCAGTCCTGTGACAAAGTCCACAGCAATGTGAGACCATGGGCGGGAAGGGATGGGTAATGGATGTAATAGTCCTGCCGGGGCCTGGTGGGATGCTTTGTTCCGGGCGCAGATCCGACATGCTGCCACAAAAGCCTTAGTGTCCGCCAAAATGGATGGCCACCAAAAGCGCTGGGAGAGGACGAAGCCAGTGCGACGAATACCTGGGTGGCAAGCAATCTTGGACCCATGTGCCCAATCCAGAACGCTGGGGCGGAGCCGAGGAACCACAAATAGCCGACCTTGTGGACAGCTCCGAGGTGATGTGTCCGACCTTAGGGCCTCTAGGACTTGCTGCTCGATGTTCCACTGAAGTCCCCCGATGATGTGTCTTTGTGGGATGATAGGTTGAGGTGAGGAGTTCTCAGATGACGAAGAGTATAGACGGGACAAGGCGTCAGGTTTCCCATTCTGAGAACCAGGTCGGAAAGTGATGACAAAATTAAAACGGTTCAGGAATAGCGACCACCTGGCTTGGCGTGGGTTCAGTCTTTGTGCGGTCCTTAAGTAGGCCAAGTTCTTGTGGTCCGTGTAGATCATGAATGGAAGCTCCGCCCCCTCCAGCCAGTGTCTCCACTCTTGAAGAGCCAGGATGACTGCCAAAAGCTCCCTGTTGCCAATGTCATAGTTCCTCTCAGCAGGGGATAGGCGACGAGAAAAGAAAGCACAGGGATGCAACTTCTGGTCGAGGACGGATTGCTGGGAGAGTACGGCCCCTACACCTGAATCAGAAGCGTCTACTTCAACAAAAAACTGGAGAGAACGGTCAGGGTAACAGAGAACAGGAGCCGAGGTAAACAATCCCTTTAACCTCAAGAACGCGGAATTGGCTTCGGGTGTCCACTCAAATGGGACCTTAGTAGACGTAAGCCTCGTAAGTGGGTCCGCGACGCGACTAAAGTTTCGAATAAATCGCCGATAAAAATTTGAAAATCCTAAAAATCTCTGAAGATGCTTCCTGGACACCGGAATGGGCCAGTCTACAACTGCACTTATTTTAGAGGGATCAGGTTTGAGTCTACCCTCCTCAATGATAAACCCTAGGAAGGGAATGGAGGAAGAGTGGAACTCGCATTTTTCCGCTTTGACGAACAATTTATTCTCAAGTAATCTTTGAAGAACCAACCGCACCTGCTGCACATGTTCGTCAAAAGTAGATGAATAAATTAATATATCGTCCAGGTAAACGAAAAGAAACTGACCTGTCATGTCCCGAAAAATGTCATTAATAAGACCCTGAAACACGCCGGGAGCATTAGTGAGTCCAAAAGGCATGACAAGATACTCAAAATGTCCGAGTGGAGTGTTGAATGCGGTCTTCCATTCATCCCCCTCTCGGATGCGAACGAGATGGTAAGCGTTACGGAGATCGAGTTTAGTAAAAAATCTAGCAGTCTGTAAGGGAGTAAAGGCCGAATCAAGAAGTGGAAGAGGGTATTTATTCTTGATTGTAATCTGATTAAGGGCGCGGTAGTCAATACACGGCCGTAGGGACTTATCCTTCTTTTCGACAAAGAAAAACCCCGCGGCAACAGGTGAGGTCGAAGGACGAATGAGACCCGCGGCAATAGACGTATTGATGTACTCCTCCAACGCTTTACGTTCAGTGTTCGATACTTGGTATAAGCGGGTTGATGGTAACGCCGCACCGGCTAGCAAATCGATGCCACAATCGTATGGTCGGTGGGGAGGAAGTGAAAATGCACTATCCTTGCTAAACACCGCTCTCAAGTCATGATAGTTCTTAGGCACGTTTGTCAGGTCTATGTTCTCTATGATAGCGATAGGTGGCGGTGTGTGAGAACCTGTGGCAGAACGGAGGCAATGTGTGTGGCAAGTAACACTCCAATTAATAATAGCAGCACGAGACCAGTCTATGTGCGGATTGTGTTTCTGTAGCCAGGTTATTCCCAAAATGACGGGCGCGGACCGTGAAGGCACAATATAAAAAATTATTTTTTCACTATGATTACCAGACAAGTGCAAGTTGAGTGGGTGGGTCTGGTGGGTAATACTGGCTAACAGGCGCCCATCGAGAGAATACACCTCTTTGGGTTCATGCAATTTTATAACAGGAATCAAATGACGTTTCATAAATTCAAAATCCAAAAAATTGTCATCTGCCCCAGAGTCAATAAGAGCAGAAATGTCTATTTGTTGGTTAGACCAATACAAAGTACCTTTTAGTTGCATTCTGCCTGCGGCCAATGGAGGAGAACGGCGACCTCTGGTGGACGTTTCATCGGGTTATTGCGTGCGCAATCGTGGCCGTGTGGTAGGATGAGGTAGTACCTTGCAGCGGGAGATTTGATGACCAGGATCCCCGCAGTATAGGCAGAGATGAAGCCGAAGACGGCGCTCCCTTTCGGCGGTGGAGAGTCGGCGACCACCCAATTGCATCGGTTCGTCTCTCTGCCACGGGGGGAAGGTGTCTTCGGGGATGAATTGCTCCGTCTTGTAGACGTTTGGTCTGGCAGGCGCTGAGTGGCTGTTAGGCAGGGCTTGTCTCCCTCGTCGGTCCCTTCTCTCTTCCCGTAGGCGGAAGTCGATCTGCACAGCCAGCTCGATGAGAGAGTCCAAGTCTGTCGGCAGTGACATCGGGATTAATAAATGCCGAATTTCGTCCGCAAGCCCCATGAAGAAAGCGTCTAACAGCGCCGAAGGACCCCAGTCACAATCGGCGGCCAAGGTTCGGAACTCGATCGCGTACTCCGCGACCCGTCGTGACCCCTGCTGCAGCCGGAAGAGGGATCTCGCTGCTTCTCTGCCTGGGAGCCGTTGTTGGAATATTTGTTTCAAAGTTTTGGAGAAGCTTGCATATGAGGAAATGGTGGTGGTCTGACGGTTCCACTCAGCAGTAGCCCAGGTGCCTGCCCGGCCAGACAGGTGAGTGATGACAAAAGCAACTTTAGCTCGCTCAGAAGTGAAAGCGGAAGAGTTAAGCTCAAAGTGTAGTTCGCATTGTGTCAGGAAGTGTCTTACGTCATCCCCATCTCCGGAAAAACGTTCAGGACGGGATAGCCGCATATTGGTGGTTGTAGCGGGTGGCATGGGCTGAGCGGGTGCCGGGTCTTGTCCAGTGGTCGAAGTGGGAACGACGGCGGCTAGTAGTTCGTTCATACGCTCCAACATGGCGTCTTGCCGCTCCGACAGACTCTGTAGGCCCCGGCCCAGGTGGTCTAGCTGGTCCCCCTGCTGACTGATGCGTTGGGCCTGGCCTTGAAAAGCCCTTTTCCAGGGATCGGTCTCTGCGGGTTCCATATATTTGGCCGGAACTTTTCTGTTACGTAACTTGGAGAGTGGATCCCAAGGATGCAGAGACGTAGAATGATATAGTAAATTCTTCCTTTATTTAGGTGGAAGTGGAACGTAGCCAAAATAAACAAAAAGCGATGGTGGAAATACAAAACACACCATGAATAAATAACTATATCAAACAATCAAAATATGAACAGAAAACGCTAGACGAAGCTAGGATATAAAATAAGCAAACCTGAGAGGAGCACAAAAACAGACTTGAAAGACTGTAGGTTTGTAGGATGCCAAGACACGTGTGAGAGTACTTGCAATGGATACAAAGTTCCGGCCCTGACAGGCCGTCAGCACCCAGACTAAATAGCCCACCTAATCAGCTTTCAGGTGAGCACGATTGCCCAGCGTCAGCTGCACTCCAGACTGAGGGCGAGAGTGAGAGTAAAAACATGATGTGCAAAACAACACAGAAAAACATGAAAAATACAGTTTACCACACCGCTCCTCGATCACAAGTACACGTCAGCACATATATCGCCTCTCTCCTTGCTCGACGCTGCGGTGTACTGCACAGTCTCCTCACCACACCAAGAGGTAAACACTAGAGACTCTCCATCTCTTCCACTGTTGTTTTTAGCATGATTTGTTCCAACTTATGTGTTCAATGCGGTGGGTCTGGTACCAGTCTTTAAATAGGTAGTGGGAATATTTTAAGCAAATTGCATATGGGTGACAAAAACTACTGATTTGTCATTGTGACATTATGTATATATGTGTATACATATACAGTCGTGGTCAAAAGTTTACATACACTTGTGAAGGACATAAATATCATGGCTGTCTTGAGTTTCCAATCATTTCTACACCTCTTGTTTTTTTTGTTTAGTGATTGGAGCACATACTTGTTTGTCATGAAAAAACAATCCAATCCAATCCACTTAATTTATATAGCACATTTAAACAACAATAACGTTTCCAAAGTGCTGCACAGCCATGTTAAAAGCAATATTAAAAAAACAATATTATGCTCCACCAATGACTGAATAAAAACAAAAAATAAATAAACATAAAACCAATATAAAAAAAACAATATAAAAACAAATATGATTAAAAACAATTTCAAAGGCCCTTTTTTTTAAAGGGGCTTCACGGTGGCAGAGGGGTTAGTGCGTCTGCCTCACAATACGAAGGTCCTGCAGTCCTGGGTTCAAATCCAGGCTCGGGATCTTTCTGTGTGGAGTTTGCATGTTCTCCCCGTGAATGCGTGGGTTCCCTCCGGGTACTCCGGCTTCCTCCCACCTCCAAAGACATGCACCTGGGGATAGGTTGATTGGCAACACTAAATTGGCCCTAGTGTGTGAATGTGAGTGTGAATGTTGTCTGTCTATCTGTGTTGGCCCTGCGATGAGGTGGCGACTTGTCCAGGGTGTACCCCGCCTTCCGCCCGATTGTAGCTGAGATAGGCGCCAGCGCCCCCCGCGACCCCGAAAGGGAATAAGCGGTAGAAAATGGATGGATGGATGGATGGACAATTTTAACGGGTAAAATCAATTAAAAGAGTAAAATAGAAATCAAAGTGTATAAAAAACACAGAGGACAACAGAGGACAGAGGACCACACAAATAAAAGTGGGTCTTAAGACGAGACTTAAAACACTTCACAGTGGAAGCAGTTTGAACATGGAGGGGCAGAGTGTTCCAGAGCTTAGGAGAAGGCCCAGTCTCCCCTGGTCTTAAGTCTGGTCTTGGGCACCACGAGCTGGAACTGTCTCTCGGACCTCAGAGCGCGCGCAGGAATGTAAATTTGGATGAGGTCCGAGATAAACTGAGGTGCCAGTCCATGTAAAGATTTAAAAACAAACAGAAATGTTTTAAAATCAATTCTAAAATGAACAGGGAGCCAGTGCAAACTCTGAAAAATTGGGGTTATATGCTGGCGTTTCCTGGCCCTTGTTAAAGGTCGTGTTGCCGCGTTCTGGACTAACTGCAACCGGGAAAGAGCTTTTTGGCTAATGCCAGCATAAAGTGCATTGCAGTAGTCCAGGCGACTTGAAATAAAAGCATGCACGACTTGTTCAAAAAGGTTAAAAGATAAAAACGGTTTAACCTTTACTAAAAGACGTAGGTGATAAAGACACAATTTTAAAACGCCATTGACTTGTTTGTCTAGTTTAAAATCGCTCTCTATAGTGACGCCAAGGCTGGTGACTTTGGGACGTACATAATTTTGCAATGGTCCCAAGTTAGTGAGGGCCGGACAAAAAACTAAAATGTCCGTTTTTCCCTCATTCATTATTTAAAAATTCTGGGCTAACCAAGCCTTGACGTCGCATAGACAGTTAAGAAGGGGTGTCAGGGGGCCGTGGCCTTTTGAAATCGGCATATAAATTTGGCAGTCATCTGCATAAGAGTGATAAAACACTAGTGAAGTTTGGTTCTTTTGATTATTTGTGCAGCTTGCGCTCAATTCAAGTCGGTATTCTGGCAAGACATGCACCCTCCTGGAATTCATGCAACTCATACATGTGTGTAACAAAGAATTCGGAAATATTTGTGTGTCCCTGAGTATGCATCCCTTTTGAAGAAATGCTTCACGCGAGTACTAACAATCTCTAGACATTTAAACACCGGGGCACAGCTGCAGTGAAGATTGGCTGGGCTCAGCAGGTCATCATGTTTTGTCACGCCAGTGGAATAATGACTACAAAACCAACCTTCCCAAACCAAAGTGAGATGTGCAGTGCATTGGAAAAAAAGCTGGACTAAATAAGTGTACCACACCTGACATGTTTTCGGCAGTCTGAAAATATAAATTTTCTGCAGAACTTTGTCATAAAGAGCTTACTGTATGTCTTTAATCTCCGTCACAATGTGACTCATTGTTTGTATTAAAGCCCTGTCTTCCAGTCCCTGTTTTCAGAAACTGTGGGTGGGGGTTCGACTGGTTCAAGACCTACGCTACGGTCTGCTGTGAAAACTCTTGTCACTGAATTTTTTAAATATCCCTAAAAACTTTCACTTTTGCATCTGGCATCTTTCTTCTAGGAGTTTGTTGAACAATTGGTTGACACATGACTGCTACCAACTTCAAAGCAGTCTCATGAATAACAGTGGTATGCGCCCACTGGAAGACAATGCATTGATATACACAAGTTACTTTTAAAAGGGGTCCTATTATTTTTTTTTTCTACATTTAAAACACTTCCCTGTGGTCTACATGACATGTAATGGTGGTTCTTTGTAAGGCTGGGCGATATATCGATACACGCGATATTTCGCGGGTTTGTCTCGTGCGATATAGAAAATGACTATATCGTGATATACGAGTATACGTTCTCACGCAGTTGCTTTTAGCTGCTGGCATTACACTACAGCAGGGGTGCCCGCACTTCTTCTGCAGGCAAGCTACTTTTCAATTGACCAAGTCGACTGGCCAAATGTATGGAGAATCGGGATGACTGGAAGCAACGATGGAAGGCTCGTCTGAGGACGACCTAGAGAGGGGATCTACCTCATTCATATATATCATTTATATTTTTTTTTTATGAAACATACGTTTTTGTTAACAGATTAAAGATTTTTAATGATAATGCAATAATGTTTAACACATATATAGTCCTTTCTTTCATGAAGACAAGAATATAAGTTGGAGTATTACCTGATTCGGATGACTTGAATTGATTGGAATCCGACAGAAGTGCGGATAACGTCGGGATTTTCAAATGGAGGAGAAGAAAAATCCTCCTTTCCGTCCAATACCACATGAAAGTGGTTGGGTTTTGCCATCTTATTTGTCCAGCTTCCATACTTGTTTTTATACACTTTACAAGAAATCCATTAGCTCCGTAGCTTGCTAGCTTGTGCACGCCAGCTTTCTGAGACTCTTATTTTGTTAGCGCAGGCAAGAAGAAGCAGCGCTTTTATTGTGAAGAAAGGAACTGTGCAGTCGGTCTCCAGAGTTTTGACAGCAGGTATGGCGCGAATGTGTTGAAATAAAAAGTGTTTTTGGGCTTCCGGTCTATCAGTTTTTCTTAATAATGAGCTCGCTCACAAGACCCTCAGGTGTCGTGAATGTCAATCAAGTAACGAAAGTGAAGTCTTGGTAAAGATTGTTGATCCATCATTTTTAGGTCTATTTTTTTAAATGCCTGGCTGGCGATCGAAAAACACACCCTCCGCGATCGACCGGTAGCTTGCGATCGACGTAATGGGCACCCCTGCACTACAGGCTCTTCCCACTCCTTCGTGTGTCTCCTTCAGACAGACAAGCGCACCTTCTTACATACATCACATACTGTCACGTCATACGTCACATACGTATACGCCCTCGCGGAGCAGAGAGGTAGCAGCATGGGTAATGTTAGCGGTGATGCTAGCAGAGCCGTGCGAGTGGTAATACGAGGGAAAGAAGGTGCGAATGAAGGAAGAAGTAATTCCCAAGAAAAACAGTAGGGGGTTCATCGTCTGGCAGGGGGGGATTTGGCTTCAAGTGGGAATATGTCGAACAGACAACCGTAAAAAGTCAAGCATGCGGCAAAAGCATTGCTAAAAAAAGTGGCATTACTGCTAATATGTAGCATCATTTGAAAAGTCACCCGCTAGAGAATGAAGAGTGCATACTACGCATTTCAACATCTCCGTTCGGTTCCACACCAACAAAATGCCGAAGCAATCATTTCCAGATCAACACCGTATGAAAAAAATAGTCAACAACCGAATTTAATAACGTCCGTAGTAACCTACCACATAGCGAAGGACGAACACTATTTGATTTCTTATTATGCAGCTAATTTTTATTTGACACTTAAAATGTCTCTGACAATCTTGCACTTTCTGTTTTGGAAATGACATGAACGTTTGTGCCATTGCTTAATTACTGTTTAATAAATACACTTTTGGTCAATTGACTTGGTTGTGATTTCCTTCTCTGCATGAACGTTTAAAATGAGCATTTATTAATGCTGTATGAAGAAGAATTTTTTAATGTAGACACATAGTATCATCATACTGCTGTGATTATTTGTATCAAGTGTTCATTAAAGGCCAAGGCAAAATATCGAGATATAAATCGTGCATCGCAATATGGCCAAAAAATTTCAAGATATTAAAAAAAGGCCATATCGCCCAGTTCTAGTCCTAATATTATTTTTTCTACATTTAAAACACTTCCTTGTGGTCTACATGACATGTAATGGTGGTTCTTTGGTCGAAATTTTGCATTGAATATGTTTTACAGACCGTGTCAGATTAGCCGATTTGTCTTTTATACATGACACCATTTCAACTGCGTCTTCTCCCCGTCATCTTTGTTGTAGTTTTTAGCGCTTCCAAAGCGAGTCTACTGACAGTTATAAATTTGAACTATACAGTACGTTAGTTTCTACAAATGGCAAGCGCCAGTCTGCCCCACAACAACAGAATTGAAAAAAAGAAGGAGCTTATTGACTACAATGACGGATTCGCGCAAAGCTACGGTTAAACCACTACCATACATTGACATTTTTGCCGACGTCACACTTGGGAAAAACTTTACCTATTAGACAAATTCCGAACGGCTTAACTGGAAGAAAGGATTAAGAAAGACAACATTGTTTTATAAATATGTCAGCCATGCCTCCGTGGTTTGATTTCAAATTTTCAGAACTTATGCAGATCTGAAATGCAAATACCAATAGGTTTTGCATAATAAGCCTATCTGCACTTTAACTTGGGTTCCAGCTGTTGTTATCAATCTGAAATAGTGCACCCGTCATATCAATGTCATATTCTCCAGTAGGGTTTTTTTCCGCTCTTGGATAGCTTAGTTCCAAGCTATCAAAACAAAACAGAGTCGGGAAAATCCTTTGGGTTGTTTTAAATAACGCAAGATTATAAAACGCCATCACCACTGCTCTTATGCATTAAAGTCGGCTAATTTACCTCCCACCATAGATTAAGAGGAGAATCCTGATTATGTAATGTTATATTTTTATCTGCGGGGGAAATGTCCTTCATGGATTCACTTCTGTTTAGTGTTTTCCAGAAGATAATAATTGTATTTTAGATGCTTTGGTGTTTCGTTGATCCGTCCTGAATATCTTCAGAATATGTTGAAAATGTAGCAACTCTCAGTATCGGTCTCACTTCAAAGTTGATCAAATCAAACTTCCTTTTAAAGGGGACCTATGATGATTTTCCTCTTTACTGACTTATAAATGTTGGATATCTATGATAAACAATGACATAATCTAAGCCATTGTTTTGGATGCCTCAAAACGCTGTGTTTTGCAGTCAACAGTGGGCCATTTGTGACGTCACACGTCGACAGGAGTAAATATGCGGTAGGGCTGGACAATTACTAAAATTTCGATTTTTCGGCTCCTCTCGATCATAAAAATATAATTGAAAAAACAATAATATCAACGCAAATTCCTGTGCTTGTGAGCGTAAGTGTGAAAGAAAGACCAGAAGTTTGGGATCTCATCATGGTTGCTACTTTTTTATTTACACAGCGCAGACATGCCTAATTAATAACAACCAAACTCAACAGAAAAAGCATGGTATTTCCGTGTTAATGTACTGCAGACGGAGTCACAGAATTGGCAAAAAAAACGAATCCATTGTTTAACGCAGAATATCATTGGAAATTGACATGAATGTGACTGAAATGCTGTCATTGTGAGAAGAAGGAATATTTATTTGGGAAAATACTGCTCATTCATCCCTGGACTACTCAACCAGCCTGTAATGAACTAAACAATGTCGCGGCTGCCATTTGAAACAGAGACTAAACAAAGCTAAGGCCAGCAAGAACAATCTATACACCCACAACACATCTCATCTGCTTGTGTTGTTGTGAACATCATCGATGTAAGATCAATGTACAAACAGGAGAGCAGTTGCAACTTGAGAGGCTTTTACATTTTTTTTTTGAATAGCCTCAAGTCTTCTCCAAACTCATCAAGCTTGGAACAGCAGCACACTTCGCCCTTCACGATAACAACGTTGAACGCAACATCCCATCTGACAACACTAACAAAATAAAGGTTTAAAAAAAGTTCCTCACACAAACATAATGTACTTAAAACACTTATTGATACATTTGCACAATTATTATGCTGTGCCTTAAAATACTTGGTAAATTGGTCCAAAGATGTATTTCACCAATAAATGTGAGTATTTTTTAGTAAATTAGCAAACATCAATCAATGTCAATCAATGTTTATTTATATATCCCTAAATCACAAGTGTCTCAAAGGGCTGCACAAGCCACAACAACATCCTCGGTTCAGATCTCACATCAGGGCAAGGAAAAACTCAACCCAATGGGACGACAATGAGAAACCTTGGAGAGGACCGCTGTTCTATTGTATTGTATTTTAATGTATTGTTGTTACTATTACTCAAGGTTTCTTCTAAATTGCCACTATTTATGTGCGGGCCGTGGCTGGGGGCGTGGTCAATATGACATCATATATATGACATGATCATTTTGATTTGCAATGATGCCTACTGTTGTGATCCAGTTCCGGATCACATCTCTAGTCTTTGTTTTAGTCCTTTTTGTATTTTCTTATTATGTTTGGACTCTTCCGTTCCCTGAGTTGTGTGCATTTCCTTGTTTTGTGTTCATCACCATGGCGACGTCAATTGTTCCACCTGCACTGGCTGCTGGCGCGCACCTGTTTGTGATTTTTACTTTAGTATTTAAGGCTGAATTCTTCCTCTGTTCGTTCTTGGCTCATGGTTTGCTACACGTAACAGTCACGTAGGGTTTTCTCTGCTTTGTAAATTCTGTGCTTAGTTACGCCTTAGCTTCTTGTGCGCTCGGCACGCCAATGTTTGGACTTTGGACTCTATGCTAAGTTTTAGCTCAGCTTACCGTGCGTTCGGCACGCTGTTTCTTTTGCCTGTTTTGCACCAGTGTTCTTTTATTTTTGTACATTAAATCACGTCTTACCTGCTATCCTGCCTGTCTGGTCCTTGTGCATCTGGGGGTGACAACACGCGCATCCAATATGCGTTCCAAATGTGACACCTACATTTTCTTTAAAAAAAAATCAGCTGAAGCACTTCTGACAGGTGATTCAGATGTACATTTTTTTTTCTAAATAAAGCAATGAGGAAGGTTTTATGATATTTGAGCTGTTTCTCAAATGTATTATAGGCTATGGTACGTAAAAAACTATATACTGTGTATCCATTTTTACAATATACCACTTATATTTCCTTTCATGTTAAAAAAAACAACAACCTTATTTTGAAGGTGTGGCGTTATTAATTGTGCGCTACGATCGTTTACATGTAGGGAGACCCTAAATTTTACTTTACTTGTTATTTATTCTTTACTAATTTACATCTATTGTTCTTTTCAAATACATTCAAAATTGAGTTTTGGTGGCACAATAAATACTCATGTTTTCAAATGAATAAATAACAGTGTTATCATTTGTGATTTCAATGAATAATCGTGATTATTATATTTTTTCCATAAACATCCAGCCCTAATATGTGGACATCCTACATGCTCTGCATCAGGGCTATTCAACTACATAAGGAAGAGGGCCACAGCTTCAAGAGTCCAATGGCTCAGGGGTCAGACATTAAAATGTGGCTGTTTTGTCAATTAGTTAATTGCAGAGCTTTAACACTGCACTGTCAATAAATTCATTATTCTGCCCTCATTACTCGTTTCCAGCGTGTGCAGCTCGATAGATAGTTAACAGACTGAAGAAAGAGAAGCTCCAATAGTTTTGTTGATTGATGTTCCTTTTTTTGAATTAATTTCAAAATATTATTTTTTTCATATATATTTTCAATTTTGTTTCTTACCACAACTTCCTTTATTTATGTTTGCAAGACTAAAATATAAACATTACAAAAGTGTAACGTCCATTGTGTATACTACATAAATAATGTCAATTGTATATTTTACATTAATAAAATTGAAGGTTTTATGTTAATATATTCACAAAATAAAGTACATGTGTTTACACATATGTAGAAAATAAACAGTTACAGCAAAATTGCACACATGTGGCTCAACAAAATCAAACCCAAGGTGCAGTTTTATCGCCCTTTTCTGGTCAAATTCAGGGCTACATGTATTAAACGAGATTTGATCGCCAAATTTAAACAGCCAAAAAACAACATGGCCACAAATACAATTTCAATACATTCATACTAGGGCTGGGCGATAAATCGATATACACGATTTAGAAAATGACTATTTCGTGATATTCGAGTAAACGTTCTCCCGCAGTTGCTTTTTGCTGCGGGCATTACACTACAGGCTCTTTCCCACTCCTTGTGTCTCCTTCTCACAGACAGCAAGCGCACAAACTTACACACATCACATACTGTCACGTCATACGTCACATACGTATACGCCCTCACGGAGCAGAGAGGTAGCAGACTGGGTAACGTTAGCTGTGATGCTAGCAGAGCCGTGCGAGTGGTAATACGAGAGAAAGAAGATGCGAATGACGGAATAATTAATTCCCAAGAAAAACAGCAGGGGGTCCATCGTCTAGCGGTGGTTCGGCTTCAATCGGGAAGATGTCGAATAGACATTAATGCTACCAAAAGTAGCATTGCTGCTAATATGTAGCATCATTTAAAAAGTCACCTGCTAATAACTTTAATAAATACAGTTTTGATCAATTGAATTAGTTGTGATTTCCTTTTCTGCATGAAAGTTTAAAATGAGCATATATTAATGTGGTATGAACAAGAATGTTTTAATATAGACACATAGAATATTCATGTGATTATATGTATCAAGTGTTAATTCAAGGCTAAGGTAAAATATCCAGATATTTATCGTGTATCGCGATATGGCCTAAATATATCGAGATATTTAAAAAAGGTCATATTACCCAGCCCTAAGTCATACTCTATTTTCCAGTCGCTGTTAAAAGTATTATTTTCACAAGGTTTTTCTGGGTCGATAGTGCCATTTTCTTTGACTCACCCTAGTGTTGCTTCATTTTGACACAAATGCTTTGTTATTAGTTTGAATGGTTTCAACAAGCCTATAAGGGTGACGTTCGGCGGGCTGATTTAAAAGCTTTGGTGGGCCGGAAGTGGCTCACGAGCCGCCAGTTCAATACGCTTGCTCTACATACTCTCATTCCTTCTCGTCTCATGCTGTCTTGACCTGGCAGAGGAAGAAAACGTAAGCAAAACTTACACCAAAGCAAATCCAGTACATATTATCTAGACTTCAAGGGAGTTTTTCATGCATCCCCTATTAACAGTAGGCTTGCAGCAAGCACAGGAACAGCTCAAAGAGTTTCAGATGCTTGTTGAATTGTTGCAACTTGAAACAGGGAAAAATGGGTCAGGCCAATAATAAATCACGGAGCAGTAAAACAAGTAACCCTTGTATCTTAAAGTGACAGCTATTAGTTGCAACGAATCCTGTTCTGGTTGTGGTACGGAAACAGAGACCCGTTTCCACTTTCCTTGTTATCTGCAGTGGAAGAAAAATGGCCACTGAAGCGAGGAAATAAACTGCTAATGGCGAAGAAAACAACCAACTTACACACAGCAAGTCATCACAGTGCAAACAATTTGTGTCTGCACACGTGAACGTTCATTGTGACAGGCGTTGAAATGTGTTGTTTCGATGAGCGCACTGTTCACTGAAAATAAATCAAGTGTGTCCTTTTACTGTAAGCACAGCATTGATGTGTGCAGGAATTCAACTATGGGGGGGAAGTGAAATCTCATCATTGCAGTGCAGAACAAAGACACTGGACACCAGAACCAGATCATGTGTGGGAGAAGGAGTGTATGAAATCAAGAGGCCGTAGGTTGATTACAAATTACAAGTTTTCCCCTTTGAAGTAAACTATTTTTTTCCAGCGTTGTTTGCCATGCCTTTAAGCAATCTTGGAAGGACTATTCTCAGATCCTGAACACAGCTTTGTACAAACCCCGTTTCCATATGAGTTGGGAAATTGTGTTAGATGTAAATACAAACGGAATACAATGATTTGCAAATCATTTTCAACCCATATTCAATTGAATGCACTACAAAGACAAGATATTTGAAGTTCAAACTCATAAACTTTGTTTTTGCAAATAATAATTAACTTAGAATTTCATGGCTGGCAGAGGGGTTAGTGCGTCTGCCTCACAATACGAAGTTCCTGCAGTCCTGGGTTCAAATCCAGGCTCGGGATCTTTCTGTGTGGAGTTTGCATGTTCTCCCCGTGAATGCGTGGGTTCCCTCCGGGTACTCCGGCTTCCTCCCACTTCCAAAGACATGCACCTGGGGATAGGTTGATTGGCAACACTAAATTGGCCCTAGTGTGTGAATGTGAGTGTGAATGTTGTCTATCTGTGTTGGCCCTGCGATGAGGTGGCGACTTGTCCAGGGTGTACCCTGCCTTCCGCCCGATTGTAGCTGAGATAGGCGCCAGCGCCCTCCGCGACCCCGAAAGGGAATAAGCGGTAGAAAATGGATGGATGGATGGATTCATGGCTGCAACACATGCCAAAGTAGTTGGGAAAGGGCATGTTCACCACTGTGTTACATCACCTTTTCTTTTAACAACACTCAATAAACGTTTGGGAACTGAGGAAACTAATTGTTGAAGCTTTGAAAGTGGAATTATTTCTCATTCTTGTTTTATGTAGAACTTTAGTCGTTCAACAGTCCGGGGTCTCTGCTGTCGTATTTTACGCTTCATAATGCGCCACACATTTTCGATGGGAGACAGGTCTGGACTGCAGGCGGGCCAGGAAAGTACCCGCACTCTTTTACTACGAAACCACGCTGTGTTAACAGGTGGCTTGGCATTGTCTTGCTGAAATAAGCAGGGGCGTCCATGATAATGTTGCTTGGATGACAACATATGATGCTCCAAAACCTGTATGGACCTTTCAGCATTAATGGTGCCTTCACAGATGTGTAAGTTACCCATGCTTTGGGCACTAATACACCCCCATACCATCACAGATGCTGGCTTTTGAACTTTGCGCCTATAACAATCCGGATGGTTATTTTCCTCTTTGTTCCGGAGGACACCTCGTCCACAGTTTCCAAATATAATTTGAAATGTGGACTCGTCAGACCACAGAACACTTTTCCACTTTGCATCAGTCCATCTTAGATAAGCTCGGGCCCAGCGAAGCCAGTGGCGTTCCTTGGTGTTGTTGATAAATGGGTGTTGCTTTGCATAGTAGAGTTTTAACTTGCACTTACAGATGTAGCAACCAACTATAGTTACTGACAGTGGTTTTATGAAGTGTTCCTGAGCCCATGTGGTGATATCCTTTACACACTGATGTCGATTTTTAATGCAGTACCGCCTGAGGGGTCAAAGGTCCGTAATATCATCGCTTACGTGCTGGGATTTATCCAGATTCTCTGAACCTTTTGATGATTTTACGGACCGTAGATGTTAAAATTCCTAAATTCCTTGCAATAGCTCGTTAAGAAATGTTGTTCTAAAACTGTTCGACAATTTGCTTACAAATTGGTGACCCTCGCCCCATCCTTGTTTGTGAATTACTTAGCATTTCATGGAAGCTGCTTTTATACCCAATCATGGCACCCACCTGTTCTCAATTAGCCTGCACACCTGTGGGATGTTCCAAATAAGTCTTTGATAAGCATTTCTCAACTTTATCAGTATTTATTGCCACCTTTCCCAACTTCTTTGTCACGTGTTGCTGACATCAAATTCTAAAGTTAATGATTATTTGCATTATGTTTATCAGTTTGAACATCAAATATGTTGTCTTTGTAACATATTCAACTGAATATGGGTTGAAAAGGATTTGCAAATCATTGTATTCCGTTTATATTTACATCCAACACAATTTCCCAACTCATATGGAAACGGGGTTTGTACTTAAAACACCTCCCCTCGGCGATGACTTGAGTCAGCAGCCACAAGTTATCTTGCCACAACTCTTGCCTCTTTCTAAACATTTTTCTGACATACGTAGTATGCATCACTTTTGTTCACATAGGGCTTGGGCTGATAAAATAATAATATCAGTATATTTCGCGATAAACACATCCACTCCAATCCAATCCATCCATCCATCCATTTCCTACCGCTTGTCCATTTGTGGGTGGCGGGGGGTGCTGGAGCCTATCTCAGCTACAATCGGGTGGAAGGCGGTGTACACCCTGGACAAGTCGCCACCTCATCACAGGGTCAACACAGATAGACAGACAACATTCACACTCACATTCACACACTAGGGCCAATTTAGTGTTGCCAATCAATCTATCCCCAGGTGCATGTTTTTGGCAGTGGGAGGAAGCCAGAGTACCCGGAGGTTAATCCACACAGTCACGGGGAGAACATGCAAACTCCACACAGAAAGATCCCAAGCCCGGGATTGAACCCAGGACTACTCAGGACCTCCATATTGTGAGGCACATGCACTAACCCCTGTACCACCATGCTGCCTCCAATCCAATCCACTTTATTTATATAGCACATTTCATAAAACAATAGAGGTTTCACAAAGTGGTGCACAGAAGTTAAAACAAACCTACTAGAAGAGTCAGTAACATAAAACATTTAACTATAAAATAATAAAGACATAAAATACATCAGCGAAAATAAAATAGACTAAAATCACACAACTCTCATGCTGGTTTGAAAGCCAAAGAGTAAAACTATGTCTTAAGATGTGATTTAAAACTCATTAAAGAGGGAGCCGTCAGAATAGTTAGAGGATATCGTTCCAAAGTTTTGGAGCCACAGAAGAAAAAGCACGATCACCTCTGCATTTTAAGCGGGTTTTTTGGACGACAAGAAGAAACTGATCAGCTGACCTCAGAAACCTTGTGGGGGTGTTCATTTTTAAATAGGTCTAACATATATTGTGGCGCTAATCCGTTAAGAGATTTAAAAACAAACAATATTTTAAAGTGATTTCTAAAATGAACTGGGAGCCAGTGAAGGGATGCTAAAATGGGGGTATAATGTGTTCATGTTTTTTAGTGTCAGTTAAAAGGCCAGCAGCAGCATTTTGGACTGACTGCAATCGAGCGATTGAGGTCTGGTTTATTCCAACGTAGAGGGATTTGCAATAGTCCAGACGTGATAAAATAAAAGCGTGGATTACCCGCTCAAAGTCGTTAAAAGATAAAACTGATTCAATTTTTGCTAAAAGTCTTAAATGTTAAAAAAAACAAAAAAATACAAAGTAACAAAAGAGTTAATCTGCTGGTCCAATTTAAAACCAGCAGATTTTAAATAAGGCATCAGGGGTCCAGGTCACTAGGGTGAGCAGTCTGTTTTTACTTTTGAGTCAAATAAATTTATTTCCGTCTTGTTCTCATTTAAGTTTAGAAAGTTTACCGCCAACCATGCTTTTATGTCCTCAAGACAATTTAAAAGTCATTTTAAACTTGTACATGTAATCGATGTAATTAAAAAAAAAGGGGTTCGATAAAATGTTCAATATACAGGTTATATATTTTTAGGGTCGGAATAAAACGGAAGAATGAAGCATGGTTGGTTGCATGACCAAAGGCACTCGCACTCATCTGGAAACAGGAAGTGATCTGTGGGCAATGGGAGGGACACACTAAACAGTATGAACTATTTCTGGCTGCACCATCTTGAAGTCTTGCTGTTGATTCTCTGCATGGAGAGAGAAGATAAAGTAATGATGAGTGCTGCAGACAAAAAATAAATAGTGGATAAAACAGGAAAAGTCACCTTGCCAGTATGGCAGTTTTTCGTATTTTGTAAAACAAACCATAGTCCTTTGCCGCTCTCATCTTTCTTTTCAACCCATATCCGTTCCCGATTTGGATGTACAGAAACAACAGTTAGGAACTAAAGTCCAAGACTGTGAAAATAAAATAAATAACAAAGTACAACAAGTGTGCTACTTTCAAATAATAATTTGGTCCAATAATATTTAAATATAAATTATTGCGTAACTTTGATTAATTTACATGCCTAAATAAGAGTAATGGACCCAAATAAAATGTTACACAGACTACATAACTTCCTGGCAGTAAACCTGAAAAATTGTTCTTCTCATGTTTCTCTATGTTTACATTTTCACACTTTGTACTAATTTGATACACTTTATGAAGCATTTCTTACATATTATTTTAAAAAGGTTGTTAAGTTTTTATGGTGATTTTAGAGTTTTAAACATTAAACATTGAGTGTTTTCCATGGTTGTGATCAGATGTAATTTTCTTTCTTTCTTGATAGCGGAGGGAATAAAAATCAGAGGAAGGCTACATTTGAAATAAAAATGTTAATATTTTATATATTTTTGTCCCCTGGTCGATATTTTCCATAGATCATAAAACATTTAAATAATTATAGCTATCGACCAATGTAAAAAACTTAGAGACTTAGACTTTATTTTATTGTCATTCAAATTTGAACCTTACAGTACGGATAAAAACTAAATGTTGTTGCATGAGCTTGTTGTAGTGCAGGATAAAAGAGCAATAAGGTGCAGATATAAAAAAACAGATTACTGTACAGATAAATATATTGCACTTTTGCATATGCATCCACGTTTATGGATGTATGATATATTGTCTTTATATTCCAGCGAGTTAATCCATTTTTGGGGGGAATTGAGGGAATTATTATAATGCGTTCAAGAGTCCTAAGGACTGAGGGAAAAAAGGCTGTTACAGAACCTGGAGGTTTTGCTACAGAGGCTGCGGAACCTCTTTCTAGAGTCCAGCAGTGAAAACCGTTCTTGGTGGGGTTGGGCGGAGTCTCTACAGATTTTCTGAGCCTTGGTCAGGCAGCGGCTTTTTACGATTTCTCGGATAGAAGGAAGAGGAGTCCTGATGATTTTTACCGCCGTCCTCACAACTGTCTGCAGAGACTTCCAGTCCGAGTCACTGCAGGCTCCGGTCCAGACAGAGATGCAGTTGGTCAGTAGGCTCTCTATAGTGCCTCTGTAGAATGTGGTGAGAATGGGGGGAGGGAGCTGTGCTCTTTTCATCCGACGCGGAAAGTGCATGCGCTGCTGAGCTCTTTTTACAAGCGCACCGGTGTGTAGGGACCAGGTCATATTGTCAGTTATCTGCACCCCCAGGAACCTGGTGCTGCTTACCATCTCCACTGGTGTATACTTAAACCTTTATATATATATATATATATATATATATATATATATATATATATATATATATTTATTAGGGGTGTAACGGTACGTGTATTTGTATTGAACCGTTTCGGTACGGGGGATTCGGTTCGGTGCGAAGGAATACCGAACGAGTTCCACACGAACATATGAAGTCGCCGCCTATCCTAAAGTCTTAACAAGCTGCTTCGCTCCGTTCTGCCTCTGTGTCTGTACACAGCACCCTGCATTGTCCCTCCCACACAACCATCTGATTGGTTACATACAAAGCCAATCAGCAATGCGTATTCAGAGCGATGTAGTCAGGTCTTTAGTGTCGATGTCGAGCAGATAGGTCTTTAGCAGGGGAGCAACTCACTCTCCCCAAATTATATTCCAAGTCAACTATTTTCTAAACATCACTATGAGCCCGTGGACCTTCTAGAAACAAACTGCAGCTCAGCTCACTCGCAGTCCTAGCTTTAGGTGAAGGCTAAATAGCTTTTAGCGAAACGTTAACTCATTTTGGGGTGTGTGTGTGTGTGTGCGCGCGTGTGTGCGTGTGTTACGAACAGTGTTGATTGAGGTGTGTTGAAGCAGCAAAAAAGGACATAATATAAATGAAGAGTTTCTGTCTCTGATAGTGTATAAAATAATTCAAGTGCATCATAAAGCCTACATAAACTCCATGGTGGTCAGGGATGAATTTTCAGCTATAGTTACATTAATCATTAGTAATGTAGCAGCCTAGTTTTGAATGGCAGGGTCCATGCTATCACATCCATCCATCCATCCATGATAAAAATATAACATTTACATAATACAAATCTTCTACAGGCTTCCCCAATGCTGTAATAAATTAAGCATGATGAGTTGACTTTAAACTGTTTAATGTTGCACTTTTTATATGTAGAAGAAAAGTTGTGTCATTTTATTTCATCTAAGCAACAACTTGAGGCAGTTTAATGTGGATTAACGTGGGCAGAATTATTATAGTGTTCCCAATGTTAAAAGGATCAAGCCATTGTTTACAAATTTGGTAAATAAATAACCAAAAAATGTTTATTTTGTTGTTTTCTTACTGTACCGAAAATGAACCTAACCATGACCTCTAAACCGAGGTACGTACCGAACCGAAATGTTTGTGTACCGTTACACCCCTAATATATATATATATATATATATATATATATATATATATATATATATATATAAATAAAAGTCAAACTTATACCTTGAAACAGTTTTCAGCCATACCACTATGTTAATATGACCACAGTGTGTAAGCCTAAGAGATTCTGTCCCAAAAGGAGGACCAAAACAGTTTCTAAAATATGCTTTACTCTTTCATCTGTACTTCAGCCTCTTCTCTGTCTTATACCCCGACACTGCCTGAACCCAACATGAAACCACCTCCTCCCACCGCCCTCTTCAGCATAATTCAAGTACCTCTCATCCCATTATCTCATTGTGTTGCTTTAATTCCTCCCATCACCAGAAATGTCCTTTATGTTCCGCTGAACAGGTGCTAATTGGCGGTTTCATCTATCGACTCACATTGCAGACGTAGTAAATAGAAGCACAAGTCTCAGTAAAGCTGCATGCATGTTGAAGCTGAACTTGATTTGACACCGAATGTTGAACAATTCAAGTAAACTGCTCTTTGTCAGACTACTGAAGCATCCGGGGGTTAGTGTGACCGCCGGTAGTTGCAGGACCGGGGATGGAAGTGGAGCTGCTTGTTTAGCAGACCCACCCTGGCCAGCACAAAGAAGGGTGGGGGGGGGCACTCCCTCTTCCACGACCAGCCAAGACAGACGGGGGCTCTGATTGGCCAGCGGGGTGACCTTTGATCCCAGATGTATTGTGGTCTCAGCTGGGTTAGCCCCCTGCCCCCCTTTGTGTGCGGGTGCATGCGGCTGGACAACAAAAGACAGCCGAGAACGAGAAGTCGCAATCAGATCTGCACGAGGGGAAATGGTCTAGGAGGATGTGGAAAGCGTGTGTGTGTGTGTGTGTGTGTGTGTGTGTGTGTGAGTGTGTGGAGACTGGGGGGTTGGGAGCTGGGGAGTGTATTCCTGACAGTGTTCTAGCACAGATGAGTTTAATAAAGGCTAATAAATTTGAAAATAAATGGGGGGGGGGGGTGTTTTTGGTAGCGGGGTGGTTTATATTGTAGCATCCCGGAAGAGTTATTGCAGCAAGGGATTCTGGGTATCTGTTGTGTTGTGTTTATGTTGTGTTACGGTGCGGATGTTCTCCCGAAATGTGTTTTTCATTCTTGTTTGGTGTGGGTTCACAGTGTGACGCATATTTGTAGCAGTGTTAAAGTTGTTTATACGACCACCTTCAGTGTGACATGTATGGCTGTTGACCAAGTATGCTTGCATTCACATACCTCTGTGTAGAAGCTGCATATATTATGTGACTGAGCCGGCACAATGTTTGTATGGGGGAAAAGCGGACGTGACGACAGGTTGTAGAGGGCGCTAAAGGCAGTGCCTTTAAGGCACGCCCCCAATATTGTTGTCCGGGTGGAAATCGGGAGAATGTTTTTCGGGAGGGACACTGAAATTGGGGAGTCTCCCGGAAAATCGGGGGGGTTGGCAAGTATGAGTATTAGCGGTGAGTCAGTGTTACAGCGACACAGACCCTGTATAATACCGGCGGGCCAGCTCTAATGTTAATTTGATATTGCCTCAAGGGCCAAATTAAATTACACGGCGGGCTAAATTTGGCCCGCGGGCCAGAGTTTGACACCCATGCTGTAGAGCAACCAGAATGTAAACAGGAAAATGCCTCCCTGACTTTGTAAATGCAGCCTAGCTAGGACAAAACCACATCCAGCACCAGTTCCACCCTGTATGACAGATTTACCTATCTAATCATACTTTACTTTCATCCTTGCACAACAATCTTTCACACTAAATGTTTCTCTCATCGTAACACACACCCGTTAATGCCCAGAAGCTGTCTACACTGGTGGTCTGTCTACAGCTTGTGGGTTAGGGTGCCCTGATTCCTGCGCCTCCTCTCTTAATGCACAACATGTGACTCTCTGTTTCTGTCGGTCTCTAAGGCGATGGGTCAGGACGGACCACCCCCTTACAGCAAGACTCTCTGCGGAATGCCATGTCACGGAACAGATGGAGCTCCACACACAAAAGAACAGCATGTATTCCTTGGGCCCTTTTACAAAAAGGCATGTGCCCTAAGTGTGGAGGTGACCGCGCACTTACTGGAAAACCATGTTTTGCCACTTTCACTAATTGCTGTTCGACATCAATCAGTGCATTACTACAGAGATAAAGGGATTAAAACACAGTTTGACACATTGTATTCCTGCATATTCCAATTTATGAGTGCGTAAAAACTTGTGGTCCGGACCTTAGATGTAAAAGTTACTTAGTTTATCATTCTGCAACCAAATGATGCTCTCAGTTAAGCATATTAGTAAAGTTTTGCCCAGATTGAAATTAGACGCGCACATGGGCTGACGGAAAGCGTCCAGAGCTACATGGCGTTTTCTAGAAGAGTGTTTCTTAACTATAGGGCCGCCAAAAATATGTTTCTCAGCTGTAGTCCGTATGGGCCACAGTTGTTCTCAATTGTAATACATATTTCCACCACTTGAGGCAGTAATGACAACGTTAAACTAGGGCTGGGCGATATGGCCTCTTTTTAATATCTCGATATTTTTAGGCCATTTCATAATACAGGATATATATCCCGATATTTTGCTTTAGCCTTGAATTAACACTTGATGCATTTAATCACAGCAGTATGATGATGTTGTGTTTAAATTACAACACTGTTGTTCATACTGTTTAAATATATGCTTAGTTTAAAGTTTTATGCAGAGAGGGAAATCACAACTAAGTCAATTGACCAAAACTGTATTTATTAAACAGTTATCAAGCAGTGGCACAAACATTCATGTCATTTCAAAACAGAAAGTGCAAGATTGTCAGAGACATTTTAAAACAAGCTATTAGTGCACTTTTGTACACGATGTCACTAAGAAGACATATAACAAAACTAAAGTGCACTTTTTGTACAGAACGCGACTACAATAGTTTAAAACAAATAAAGTGCACTTTTGTGCATGATGTCACACAATATATGTCAATAACTGTCAAATAAAAATGAGCTACATAATAGTGTATGTCCTTCGCAATGTGGTAGGTTCCTGCGGACGTTATCTCCTTCTGTTGTTGACTAGTTTTTTCATACGGTGTTGATCTGGAAATGGTTGTCTTAGCATTTTGTTGGTTTGGCACCGGCCAAGATGTTGACATGGGGAGTTTCAAGCAGTCTTCATTCTCTAGCGGGTGACTTTTCAAATGATGCTACATACAAGCAGTAATGCTACTTCTTGTAGCAACGCATTTGCCCCGCAGTTGACATATTATGATTGTCTGTTTGACATATTCCCGCTTGAAGCCAAACCACTGCCAGACGATGAACTCCGTGCGGTTTTTCTTGGAATTATTTCTTCCTTCATTTGTTTCCAGATTCGCACCTTCTTTCTCTCGTATTACCACTCGCACCACAGTTAACCTTACCCATGCCGCTACCTCTCTGCTCCGCGAGGGTGTATACCTATGTGACGTATGTAAGAAGGTGCGCTTGTTTTATGTCTCTGTGAGAAGCAGAGACAAGAAAGAGTGAGAAAAGCCTGTAGTGTAATGCCCGCAGCTAAAAGCAACTGCGTGAAAACGTATACTCGAATATCACGATATAGTCATTTTCTATATCGCACACAGACAAACCCGCGATATATCGAGTATATTCGATAGATCGCCCAGCCTTACATAAAACAAACCGGAGAAGTCTGGAGCTAAATTCATGGAGAAGTTTCTTAAGCGCAAAAATTATGACAAAAGTAGGGAAGCTTTATCTTTGTACTTTAATCTTATTGAAAGCTTAGTTCGGAAACATATTCGTTATTACAAGTTTTTTCAATTGCTCAAGCACGATTTTGACTCAAGGGTTCGTTGTGGTGAAGAAGGAGCTGAGCCGGAAGGCAAAGCTCGCAATTTACCGGTCGATCTACATCCCCATCCTCACCTATGGTAATGAGCTTTGGGTCATGACCGAAAGGATAAGATCACGGGTACAAGCGGCCGAAATGAGTTTCCTCCGCCGTGTGGCGGGGCTCTCCCTTAGAGATAGGGTGAGAAGCTCTGCCATCCGGGAGGAACTCAAAGTAAAGCCGCTGCTCCTCCACATCGAGAGGAGCCAGATGAGGTGGTTCGGGCATCTGGTAAGGATGCCACCCGAACGCCTCCCTAGGGAGGTGTTTAGGGCACGTCCAACCGGTAGGAGGCCACGGGGAAGACCCAGGACACGTTGGGAAGACTATGTCTCCCGGCTGGCCTGGGAACGCCTCGGGATCCCCCGGGAAGAGCTAGACGAAGTGGCTGGGGAGAGGGAAGTGTGGGCTTCCCTGCTTAGGCTGCTGCCCCCGTGACCCGACCTCGGATAAGTGGAAGAAGATGGATGGATGGATGGATGGATGGAGGGCCCGTTTTTTTTAAAACACTACACACAATTAGCACAACCATACACACAATTAGCAGAACACCTCAAATGCTTTACAAAATGAAACACTCTTCCAAAAACTATACATTATTTTATAGAAATTATATGTTGTTACCATATGAAAACACATGTTTAATTTGAAATAATTCTGTCTAAACCAGTTACACACTGCTGTGCTTGAAGGAAAACTACATTTTATTTGGAATTTTGCCTGTCGTTCACAATCCTTATGAAAGACAAGAAGAAGACAGGTTTTTTTTTCACATTCTAACATAACAATCGGCTTGTTCTTGGGGGCCAGCAATGCAGCTAATAGTAGTAATCAATTCTACCTTTAGATCACTTTAAAAATGCATTCAAAAACCGTCAACAATACCTAATTTACGTTCCGTAACCCGTAACACAAGCAAACTGTAGCGACATTGTTATTGAAAGAGCGAACACTGAGGAATTATTTTTCTAGCATAGTAACACATCGCTTTGTTACGGTACTAGCCATAAAAGCTAGCTACGGCAAGAGATAAGCTAGCTTCAACGTCAACAGGAAACACGTTTAGAGTTTGTAATGCACAACACTGCAATACGACACCAATTTGTGCTGACTGAAAAACATGAACAATTACAGTATCTGTGAAGTACTAACCCACATTTCATGTATTGTAAGTACACAGCTAGGCAGACAGCGTGTGTACTGTCGTTGTACTAATACGCATGGCATGCTGTGTGTATCATGATTGATTTTAAAGTGACTCACTCAATGGACAATTGTTCGTTTGGTCCAGCTGGCCGGGGACGTTTCCTGTTCATTTTGGGTAAGCAATCCATTTATGTCGAAAAAAGCTTGGCTCCAAATTCCATATTTATAGTGTCAAAATCGCTTTTACCTCACTCTCCCGGCTTCCGTCTGCTCCAACGTCTCACTCTTCTTTTGTGCTGGCTTCTATAAGCAGAAGTATATTTCGTTTCAAAAGTATAAGGTTGTAAATCCTCATTTGTCTAAAAATAGTTGTCTTCATTGTCTGTTACCAAGTCTGCCATGATTAGAAAGCACACTTGTGTTTGATTCCGGAAGTAGGAAGACATATTTGTTGCCAAAAGTTAGACGTGTGCTGCTATGAAAACTGAAATCAATGCATGGAAGAAATCAATCTCGGAAATGATGAAAATGATCAAAATACGGTAAATATTGTACATATTACATATTGTTTTGAATGTGTCTGTTACTACATTATATATAGATTTGCAGTGTGTATATAAAACTTTGCTGGAGTTTTTTGAAGTTGTTTTAGAGGGCTTTGAATGCTACAACGGTGAATTCCATTAGCCGCATCTTTCAAGCGTTGTTTATCATCTTTAAAATCGTAAAAAAAAAAAAATTAAAAAAAATGTATTGTCTTTCATATTGATTGTGAACAATAGTCAACATTTTGACCTAAAGCACTTTTAGCAATTTGTCACACCGCGGTGAGGGATGTCTTGTCTTGTTTTTTTTGTCTTGTGAATTACATGTTTTATTTTGAAAACCAACTCCACTTGTTTCAGATCACTTGCTCTTCCTCTTGTGTCATCAGTCTGACATCATCCCTGGCCCCTGATTGTTTCTACCTGTTTCCCATTACCCTCATGTGTCATATAAGCCCATGCCTCCCCTTGTTCTGAGCCAGATTGTCTCGAGTTTTCGTGCCTGTCTCGCTTCCATGTCTATGTCCATGCCTTGCCTCGTCCCACGCTTATTTTCCTGGATCCTGAATTCCCACGTTGCTAAATTAAGTTTGACTTTTTCTCCTCCTCAGTAGAGTGAATTTTGTTATTTAGTTTTTCTTTTCAATCGAAGTGGCGAGTTATTATTTTTTTCCTATTAATCTTTTTTCCTCAAATTTTTTGAGTGATTTTTTTGTCTACTATTATTAGATTAAGATCAAGTGTAGAAATGTTCACAGTCATTGTTTTCTTCCTCCTGTTGGAGCATTTTATGTTAATACGTTTCTGAGCAGATACGGCGCAAATTATAGTTTGTCTTTGTTTTTGTCTTTGTTTTCACGAGTGATTCTCGGTTATTCCCGTTTTTGGAACGTTTTTTCGCCGATCGTTTTTATTATTTGTATATATTGTATTTCTCTGACTCTGGAGGTGAAAGCCGTCAAAATAAAAGCCCTACTAAGTATCCCTACTCTGCATCTGAGTTCATTCCTTTGTCCAAGCCTGACACAATTCTACTTCTCAGGAATTTGAGTAATGTAAATGAAGTAAAACAGAGAAAGTGCAAACATACAATACAGAAAATTCACAAAATTACAACATAAGGCCAGTGCTGCAGAATGATGAACATATAATTTATTCCTCTAAATCAGTAAACATTATTGAAGTCTCAGTCCAGCTTTCCTCAGCGTCAGTCCGTGGTTCACCAAATAGTCAACTAATGTTGCCCGAATTTCATTGGATAAATTTGGTCCTCTTCTTCTTAAAGCATGTAGTCCTGATTCAGGTCTTCCTCTGCCTCTATCTTTTCCTCTACCTCCACCTCGGCCTCAACCTATGGCATTGACTCTGCCTTCACCTCTTTCTTTACCTCCTTCTCTTTGAATTCCTCCTCTCATTGTCACTCTTCCTCGTTTTACTCATTCCACTGTGGTTGAAGACAGGCTAGCTAGTGCTTGAACCTGATTTGTGTGTCTGAAATTGAGCAATTATGTGATGGGATGAGTGTTGTGTTGGCTAATGAGTGTGGTCATTTTGAAGTCAGTACTTTGAAATTTGCAAGGAAGTGACCTCACCTTTTGCATCTGTAGTGGTTTGCAATTCTCTGTGTGCAGTGCTTTGCAATAAGTGTGGAGCTGACATTGTGCTTATAGTTGTGCTGATCTGGTCCGGTGTTTTGCTACTTGAGTGTAAAGTTTTGCTAATTGTATAAGACTTTTGATTTTAGTGTATATGCAATAGAAAAAAAGGAAATTTAGTACATTTAATTTAGCACGGCATAATTGTATGTCAAATTATTTTATATTACTTATTTGAGTCCTTTCTTATGCAGTATATTTAGTTAGTACTTGTATTTCTAATCCGCCTGACCTAAGCCTGCAGTTTATCTGTTAAATAAATAATAATCATTGTGGTTAACACTCAGTGGCCTTGTGGTTAGAATGTGTCCGCCCTAAGATTGGTAGGTCGTGAGTTCAAACCCCGGCCGAGTCATACAAAAACTATAAAAAAGGGATCCATTGCTTCCCTGCTTGACACTCGAGGGTTGGAATTGGGGGTTAAATCACCAAAAAGATTTCCCGGGCAAGGCCACTGCTGCTGCCCACTGCTCCCCTCACCTCCCAGGGGGGGATCAAGGGTGATGGCTCAAATGCAGAGAATAATTTTGCCACACCTAGTGTGTGTGTGACAATCATGGGTACTTTAACTTTTTTTTAACATGCTTTTGTATCATTTGACAAGGTGTATCCTGTTAAACCATGGGTGTCAAACTCTGGCCCGCGGGCCAAATTTGGCCCGCCGTGTAATTTAATTTGGCCCTTGAAGCAATATCAAGTTAACATTAGAGCTGGCCCGCCGCTGTAACACCGCATTCACCGCTAATACTTTTACTTGCCAACCCTCCCGATTTTCCCAGAAGACTCCCAAAGTACAGTGCCCGTCCCAAATTTCATCTCGGACAACAATATTGGGGGTGGGCCTTAAAGGCATTGCCTTTGGCGTTCTCAACAACCTGTCGCCACGTCCGCTTTTCCTCCATACAAACAGCGTGCCGGCGCAGTCACATAATATATGTGGCTGATACACACACACAAGTGAAATAAAGGCATATTTGGTCAACAGCCATACAGGTCACACTGACGGTGGCCGTATAAACAACTTTAATACTGTTACAAATATGTGCCACACTGTGAACCCACACCAAACAAGAATGACACATTTCGGGAGAACATCCGCACAGTAACACAACATAAACACAACAGAACAAATACCCACAACCCCTTGCAGCACTAACTCTTCCGGGACGCTACAATATACACCCCCCGCTATCACCAAACCCCGTCCATCTCAACCCCGCCGCCAAAAAGAGGCATTCCATTTTTATCTAAATTTTATTTGATATGCCATTGATATTTTTTAATTATTATTATTTGAAATTCGATTTTGCATGTCACTATAAAGTTATATACTGTAAGCTTTGCTTGTTCAAGATTAAATGCAAAACTTGTTTGGGTCCCTATTAAAAGGTTAATTTGTTCAACCTCGGCCCGCGGCTTTGTTCGGTTTTAAATTTTGGCCCACTCTGTATTTGAGTTTGACACCTCTGTGTAAAACTGTAAGTAGGTTAGAAATAATTATTGAATAAAATTAAAACCCAGGGGAAGATAATGAATTCAGTGTTAATATTTAAGTGGGCCCCAGGCCCCTGTATAGTGGTAAAGTGGGGCCCCAAGGTCAAAAAAGTTAAGAACCCCCGTTCTAGGTAACATACGATTCTATGTATTGTAGCATGAAAGAGAACATTTCGTCCTCAGAATCTCCACTGGTAAGAAATCTGCTATAGAAAGAAAAGTCCTACGATCACATAGTATGTGTACCAAAAGACGTCATGATGTCTTGGAGGCATGAGTTTTGTCAAACAATACACACGTTTTTGATAGATTGATTGAAACTTTTATTAGTAGATTGCACATTACAGTACATATTCCGTACAATTGACCACTAAATGGTTACACTCGAATACGTTTTTGAACTTGTTTAAGTCCATGTTACATTCGCCATCCAATTGAGAAAAAAAATACAACTGTAAAGGCTAACCAAATAACATTTTAAAAAGGGCCCCTCTAATGCAGACAACATTGACTAGGTTTACACTGCAGGCCAAAGTAGACCATATCAAATGTTTTTCCAGCTTACTGTTTAGTTTACAAGTAAAGTGTGATCTTTATCAGACTCTACTATAAACGCCCACAGGCCCCAATGTGGCCTCGACGTCACTTTCGATAAAGTAAAAATAAAGGAAGTTTTCCGGATTCCTTAAAAGAACAAGGAAGTCGCTACTAGGGATGTCCCGATCCAGGTTTTTGCACTTCCGATCCGATACCGATATTGTTTTTGCACTTCCGTTCCGATACTGATACTGGCCGATACTGGCTTATCCGAGCATCTATTAAAGTTTAAAGTTATTTAGCCTACTTAGTTTTCAGATTCATGCTGAAAAGGATTCTGGTACTCTCGATAACAACTAGTCAGCTGAATTAGGTGAGTTTGAATGATACACAATAGTTGGGAAAACAATTGAAGTCCAAGCATAACGGGGAGATTCTTTCTAAGAAAGACGAGCACTTCAAGATGCTCAGGTGTCAGCCTGCTCCTGTGTTCATCTATGAGTGCTGAAAAGCCTCTCACTCGCAAGAGTCATTAAAATGTGTTACAACTTTACCACCACACTTGACTTTATTGTGGCATGTTTTGCACTCCACCTCTTCATCTTTTTCGTTTTGTAGGATAAAATAATCCCACACAGCTGACATTTTACCGTAACTTTTAATTCACACGGCCGTCTGAACGGTTAGAACGCAGACCTGTGGATGTTTTGAAGGTGTTCTGGAAAATGGGGAACGGAGTTTAGGGAGCAGCAGAAGAGTGGAATGTATTATTTAAATCGGTGTGTTGGAAAACACAGACCGGAGTTTTTTTTTAAAACTGGATCTGGATCGGCATTTTCCCATGCCTTGCCGATACGCATTTTTTGGCAAATATCGGCGGCCGATCCTTTCCAAATATCAGATCGGAACAACCCTAGTCGCTACTACCCGAGAAAACATGGATGCCACGGACCAGCGGGTTAGTGGGTTTGTGCCATGGTTGTTGTGTAGGGGAAGAAGGCAGATGATGGGAAACGAGTGAATGAAGAAGAGAATTGGGAAAAAAAAAAAAAAAAGGAAAGTGTTGGTGCTAGCACACAAATGACGTAAAAGTCGCATTGCTTTATGAGTGTTTAGACTGACAAAAAATATCCAATCTATTTCACTTGAGGGCAAAAAAACTAAATTTTGTGTCCAGTGTGAACGAAGCCATTGGCACTGATTTCATATTTTTAGACCTAAAGGTTATGTCTACAAGTAAAACTACTGCCAAAATAGTCATACTAGTGATTTAGGCTTGTTTTCAGCACATTTTGGAAGCCCCACTTTTAGCTTAAAAATGTGAGTGGGCCTTCATCAGGCTGCAGAAGTCACCTACAGATGACTTGCAGAAGTCACCTACAGATGAGTGAGAAGAGTGTAATTTGCAACGATCAGTTTAATGATTCTGACTACCAAGAAGAAAGGTTTTGGTAAAAAAAAAATGTAAAGACTCAAGCAAAATGCGATACTGAAAACCAGTAGCACCCTCAGAGAGAGAAAGACAAAGTCAGAACCTGCGGGAAAAAAGAGAAAGAAGAGCAAACCCGGTGCTAAAAAAAAAACATAAAAAGATGAGAGAAAGTCACTAGTATTCTATTTTGTGTCCTCTTTTACTGAGGTTTTCCTCAAGATGATTGAGGAAATGCTGAGAGAGCATGAGGAAACACAGGCTGTGGTGTCATTTTCAAGAGCAAATAATACATAAAGAGAACTCGTTAGTGAAATTTCGGTCATCCTGACACTTTGTTTTCTTTTAGCAACCAACAACTTTTTTTTTTACATTTTTGTCCAGACCCAAGTACAAGACCAGAACTTTAATTCGCCGTTGGTCGCCTGTTTGGTCTGGCCTTGAGTCCTGGTCACACTTGACCACAAGAACTGTACTCGCAGAACGAACAGACTACAGTTTGTTTTAAACGAACCACACATGACCAAGTGTCCAGGGTGCGTGTTTTGGTACATTTCCTTTTCTTTCAGGTGAACCGAGATCTATCTCTCTGGCAGTCTTGGGCTACCGGTTTGGTCCGGTCCTGGATTTCATTTACATTACACCAGGGGTGCCCAAACTTTTTGCCTCCAAAGGCCAAAGTGAAAATGTGCCAGTGGTCGGCGGGCCAAACAGCAATTTTTTGCCATGAAACAGCACCACGGGGCGGCATAGCTCGGTTGGTAGAGTGACCGTGCCAGCAACTTGAGGGTTCCAGGTACGATTCCCTCTTCAGCCATCCTAGTCACTGCCGTTGTGTCCTTGGGCAAGACACTTTACCCACCTGCTCCCAGTGCCACCCACACTGGTTTAAATGTAACTTAAATATCGGGTTTCACTATGTAAAGAGCTTTGAGTCACTCGAGAAAAGCGCTATATAAATATAATTCACTTCACACAATTCACTTCACCACGAGTGAGGAATTTAGCCTCATATCACCATGTATGCATCAGCAGTTTCATTATACAGCAACTAATTAGCCTATAAAAAAAACCTATAGATTTTACGGTTAAAAACGGGCAGCTCAGTCACCAGAATTTTACCGTAAAATTTAACTAGGTTTTTACACCAAATTACTGTAAATTTAACAACATTACCACAGTTATTTTTACAGCAAAAACTCTGGTGACTGAGCTGCTACTTTTTTGCCGCAAATTCTACATCCGTTGCTTTTACTGTGCATTACTGTAAATAGTAAAAATGTTACCAATGATGATTTTACGGTAAATTTCGGCGACTGAGCGCCAGGTTTTTTTACCGTAAAATTAAGTGACTTTTTTACAGCGTAGCCTTGCGGACATGCCATCACAGATTATGTATCTTAAAATAGGTCAGTATGAATATGTAACAAATTTGGTAACCACACTTTAGGGGGCCAAACAAAATTAAAACACGGTTCAAATTTGGCGGTCGCACTTTGGGCATCCCAAAGCAAATGGGACCAAACATGACAAGAGGGTATGTGAACGCACCCTTAAAAAGGAACGGCATTTTTTTTTCGAATGTTCATTAGGAGAGACAAGAAGAGGGATGCATTTTTTTAAATGCATTGTAACTTGTAAATAATCGTAAATAAAACTCAGGTTGCAAGTGAATGGGTGGTCCTCTATCCCGCCAATAAAGCCCTCTAAATAACCATCCAAAAACCGCCAATGATACTCCTTTCATATTTAGTGACCTAAATATTGACCTAATATTAGCGACAATTTTATTATAAATGCTATCGCAAACAAACTATTTGTAGCAGTACGTGATCTGTGTATGTATGTAGGTATGTATATGTGTATGTATGAATGTATATCCATCCATCCATTTTCTACCACTTGTCCCGTTCAGGGTTGCAGGGGGTCGCTGGAGCCTATCTCAGCTGCATTAGGGCGGAAGGCGGAGTACACCCTGGACAAGTCGCCACCTCATCGCACGGCCAACACAGATAGACAGACAACATTCACACTCACATTCACACACTAGGGCCAATTTAGTGTTGCCAATCAATCAACCTATCCCCACATGCATTTTTTTGGCGGTGGGGAGGAAGCCGGAGTACCCGGAGAGATTATATATATATATATTCACACACATATATATATACACACACATATATATACATATATATATATATGTATATATATATATATATATTCACACACATATATATATACACACACACACACATATATATATATATATATATATATATATATATATATATATATATATATATATATATATATATATACACACATATATATACATATATATACATACATATATATATACATATATAGTATATATACATACACTCATATATATATATATATATATATATATATATATATATCATAGTATCTGTATATAAAATGTTTCTTAATCTATTTTATTCTATTTTAGTTTTATTTTTGAGTGCTTTTGTCTGTATTTTGGGTGTTACCTTATGCTGCTACAATTTGAATTCCCTTGAGGAAATTTGCTATGGGATTAATAAAGTTTCTTTCTATCTATCTATCCATCCATTCATCCCCTGAAAACCAGGGAAACCTGCAAAACAGGCTTGTAGAAATAAAATAGCCTATGTGCTTTTTCCTAACCTAACGTATATTCCGCTCTATCCCGGTATTGAGCACTGTATAACGGATAAACCACAGAAACCTTGACTACTTCCTCGCCTCTAAGGTTCTGAAAGTTTAGGGGATGAAGACATCATCCGACTAGTTGGTCAACTTTGGCCTCCAATTTAGATCCGGAAATGGAGCTAAAGAAACTAAAAGATGTTGGTTCCTCCCCACTTTTCATCGCAAGGATTATGTGTAGTCTTTATCTTAATGGGAATATGTTAACATCCAAGCAGTCTGCATCCCAGAGAGAGCAGTCACTGTACAGTAATGATGTTTTATTATGATTGTTGCCTCTCATGAAGTCTGCAGTGAGTAGTAATCAGGGATGGTGTAAAATATAATCCGCGTGTGATATTTATGCACCGCTGTATGCTTAAAATGAGCAAAACACTTAAATATTACATGTTATTATTAATGTGCCTGTTACTACATTATATATATATTTACAGCATATATATATAAAACCTTGGCGGAGGTGTTTGGATTTTTTTTTAAGCGCTATATAGGCAGAGTAGACTTTTGCTCGCATTTATTTACTGTTTAGTTAGAATGCATTCAAAACAGAAAAAAACTCATTTTGAATGATAGGCAAAATCCCCCAAAAAAGTGCAGTACCCCTTTAAGTGAACAGACAGTAGCAATATGTCCATAGGGTTTGTACACCTTTTCCATGGCCAAATTCAAGCACTGCTTAAGGACTTTCAAGATGAATTTTCCAGTTTTTCCAGTACCCCTCAAAAGGCGAAAACCAGTGTGAATCAATCCATAGCCTTGTTGTTTGAGGTCACCAAATGCTGTCTATAGGAAAAGTACGGAAAATCTGTAATTAACATGTAATCTAGCGCTGATCTCACAGTGTAGGACTAGCATGTACCAAAAGGTTAGAAAACAAAACTTTAGCAAACGTTAGTTGACTTTTAGGGATAGTAATATCTGTGGCTCACCTTTCGTATGACGAGAGAGAGACGACTCTTTCAATGCGAAAAGCTGGATTTCTTTTTTTGTGTACTTTGCAGCAGGCTACGCGTGGATTTGGTCCACGTTTTATCCAAAGTTTGTATTGGTCATTTTCATTAAAACGACAACCTCCCGGCATGATGGACTGATGCACCACTGTTAAAGTTAAAGTACCAATGATTGTCACACACACACTAGGTGTGGCGAAATTATTCTCTGCATTTGACCCATCACCCTTGATCACCCCCTGGGAGGTGAGGGGAGCAGTGAGCAGCAGCAGTGGCTGCGCCCGAGAATAATTTTTGGTGATTTAACCCCCAAATCCAACCCTTGATGCTGAGTGCCTGTCCTCTTGGGTATGACACACGTGGGTACATACGGCTCTGGCACAACAACAACCTAATGTAAGGGCTGGTGCGAAGCCAACAGATGAAGCATTTTATAATTAGCCTATTGAGTCAGACAAAATTCAAGCATTTTTCAAACCTTGAAAACACAACATTAAAATCCAGGGATTTTCAAGGTTTTTAATAATAATAATAATAATAATACAATTTATTTTGTATAGCGCTTTACAGGGTACTTAAAGGACTACTGAAATGAGATGTTCCCTTCTAAACAGGGATAGCAGGTCCATTCTATGTGTCATACTTGATCATTTCGCGATATTGCCATATTTTTGCTGAAAAGATTTAGTAGAGAACATCGACGATAAAGTTCGCAACTTTTGGTCGCTTATAAAAAAGCCTTGCCTGTACCGGAAGTAGGAGACGCTGTGCTTGTGACGTCACGGGTTGTGGAGCTCCTCACATCCTCACATTGTTTACAATCATGGCCACCAGCAGTGAGAGCGATTCGGACCGAGAAAACAACGATTTCTCCATTAATTTGAGCGAGGATGAAAGATTCGTGGATGAGGAAAGTGAGAGTGAAGGACTAGGAAAAAAAAAGACGAGGGCAGTGGGAGCGTTTCAAATGTTATTAGACACATTTACTAGGATAATTCTGGAAAATCCCTTATCTGCTTATTGTGTTACTAGTGTTTTAGTGAGATTATATGGTTGTACCTGTACAACCTGAAAGTTGGAGGGGTGTGGCCACGGGTGTGGTGACCGCCAGTGTCTCCGAGGGAAGCCACGTTTCTCGACGAGGCGAAGGCAGCCGGGCTGAGATTTTTTTTCCCTCCTCCACGGTGTAAGCATCCGACGGTCGGGGGCGGCCGGTGGGAGGAGGCAAGAGAATCCGCAGCTGCAGGAGGAGCGACGCAAGCTCTCTGCTCATGTCTACGGTAAGAGCCGACTTATTACCACCATTTTCTCACCGAAACCGCTCTGTTCCATTATAAAGCTGCCGTGTCATCTTTCGGGAATGTAAACAAGGAAACACCGGCTGTGTTTGTGTGGCTAAAGGCGGCCGCAATACACCGCTTCCCACCTACAGCTTTCTTCTTTGACGTCTCCATTACTAATTGAACAAATTGCAAAAGATTCAGCAACACAGATGTCCAGAATACTGTGTAATTATGCGATTAAAGCAGACGACTTATAGCTGGGATCGGTGCTGGAACAAAATGTCTGTTACAATCCGTGACGTCACGCGCACGCGTCATCATATGTGTCATCATACCGCGACGTTTTCAGCAGGATAATTCACGTGAAACTTAAAATTGCAATTTAGTAAACTAACCTGGCTGTATTGGCATGTGTTGCAATGTTAATATTTCATCATTGATATATAAACTATCAGACTGCGTGGTCGGCAGTAGTAGGTTTCAGTAGGCCTTTAAAGACATTTTCAGGATAAAAAATTAAATATAATACAGTTCAAAGTAATAATACATAATACAGGAAATATAAAAGCAGTACATAGTAAAATACATAACACGGGGGACATGGGGACGGCGTGGCGCAGTTGAGAGAGGGGCAGTGCCAGCAACCTAAGGGTTCCTGGTTTAATCCCCACCTTCTACCATTCTAGTCACGTCCGTTGTGTCCATGAGCAAGACACTTCACCCTTGCTCCTGATGGGTCCTGGTTAGCGCTTTGCATGGCAGCTCCCGCCATCAGTGTGTGAATGGGTGAATGTGGAAATAGTGTCAAAGCGCTTTGAGTTCCTTAAACAGGTAGAAAAGCGCTATACAAGTATAATCCATTTAACATTTACCATTTAACACTGGACATTACAAGACGGGACATTACAAGACACAGAACACTAATCACAGGTTAAAAGCAGATCTGAAGAGGTGTGTTTTAAAAAAGGCTTTGGAAGGTAGGAAGGTCTAAGCAGTCACGAATGGGTTTTAAGCACCCGTACGAACCCTGGGTCCAATACAATGAAGTTATCAAATTTACCTAATGCGGGCATTGTTTTGTTTAAACACCAAAGTTACACCAGAGGTAAGCTTTCTGTCGACAATGAACCTTTTCACTTACATTAACTCTTTTTGTTTTGTTGTTATTGTTTTTATTCAGTCAGTATGTTTTATTTTGTCATTACCTTTTTTTTTAACCCTCCTTTTAATCAGTTATTGTGATTCTCTATCTGCCAGTGATGAAGAGGAGGGCAGTACATTGCCACCCACTGTGACTGAAATGTAGGATGGGGGTGGAGTTGTTTAGAGATGTCCGATAATATAAAGTGCTTTAAAATGTGATATCGGAAATCATCGGTATCGGTTTTAAAAAGTAAAATGTATGACTTTTTAAAGCGCTGCTGTACGTAGTGGTGCACGGACGTAGGGTGAAGTACAGAGCGCCAAAAAACCTTAAAGGCACTGCCTTTGCGTGCCAGCCCAATCACATGCTATCTAATGTCTGTTCACACACACAAGTGAATGCAAATCATACTTGGTTAACAGCCATACAGGTCACACTGAGGGTGGCCGTATAAACAACTTTAACACTGTTACAAATATGCGCCACACTGTGAACCCACAGCAAACGAGAATGACAAACACATTTCAGGAGAACATCTGCACCGTAACACAACAGAACAAATACCCAAAACTCCTTGCAGCACTAACTCTTCTGGGACGCTACAATACACCCCCCCCCCCCAGCTACATAACCCCCAAACCCCGCCCTCTTCAACCTCCTCATGCTCCCAAATTCCAAGCTGCTGTTTTGAGGCATGTTAACAAACAATAATGCACTTTCTGACTTCGATAATAAATATGGCTGTGCCATGTTGGCATTTTTTTTCCATAACTTGAGTTGATTTATTTTGGAAAACCTTGTTACATTGTTTAATGCATCCAGTGAGGCATCACAACAAAATTAGGCATATTCATCCATTTTCTACCGCTTATTCCCTTTGGGGTCGCGGGGGGCGCTGGGGCTTATCTCAGCTACAATCGGGCGGAAGGCGGAGTACACCCTGGACAAGTCACTACCTCATCGCAGGGCCAACACAGATAGACAGACAACATTCACACTCACATTCACACACTAGGGCCAATTTAGTTTTGTCAATCAACCTATCCTCAGGTGCATAAATCCACGACTGTATATATTGGTATAGGTTGATATCAAAATCGGTAATTAAGAGTTGGACAATATCAGAATATTGGATATCGGTTAAAAAAAAGCCATTATCGGACATCTGTAGATGTACTTATTTTTTGGTCCAGTTTTGTATTTGCTCTGTATCAATCAGTGAAGTGTATATTATTATTATTATATTTTCTCTGTTTGGTTTATACTTTATGAAGTTTTGCACTTTTTGTGTTTTTACATTTGGATGTATGTGTTGGTTTAAATGATATTCATGAAGTAAGATAATGTATTATGTCAAAGGGGGCAGGAAATTATAAGATTTTCTTCATCCTGCTCCTTCTCAGGCATTGATGTCTGAATTTAAATTGTATAATTGAGGTATAATTGTGTATCGTTCAAAATGCACATCAATGAAGGAGATAAATAAAAAATCCATCCATCCATTTTCTACCGCTTATTCCCTTTTGGGGTCGCGGAGGGCGCTGGCGCCTATCTCAGCTACAATCGGGCGGAAGGCGGTGTACACCCTGGACAAGTCGCCACCCCATCGCAGGGCCAACACAGATAGACATGGAAATGGAAAATGTAGTGTTATTATTCTACTTTTTTTCTGTAATCTTGTATTTTTTTGTAATTTAGCATTTTTTTGTATGTATTAATTTTTTGGTGGGCAAAAAAAAGTGTCTTTTGTTTCAGTACTTGTATTATGATAGAAATAAGCAGTAGAAAATGGATGGATGAATAAATATTACTGTATTTCCTTCAATTGCCGCAGGGCATATAGTATGCGCCCGCCTTGAATTACTGCCGGGTCAAACTCGCTTCCCAAAATAATTAGCGCATGCTTAGTATTACCGCTTGGTCAAACTCGTGACGTCACGAGTGACACTTCTCCAGTCATCATTTACAAAATAGAGGAGGCTGATTTCAATACCGGTAATTTGAAATCGCATAAAAGGAAGAAGATTAAGAGCTATTCAGTAGGATTTAAAGACCTACTGAAACCCACTACTACCCACCACGCAGTCTGATAGTTTATATATCAATGATGAAATATTAACATTGCAACACATGCCAATACGGCCTTTTTAGTTTACTAAATTGCAATTTTAAATTTCCCGGGACTTTTTTCTTGAAAACGTTGCGTAATGATGACGTGTACGCGAGACGTCACAGGCTGTTATGAATATGAGCGCTGCACACACACACAGCCAAAAGTTGTCTGCTTTAACGGCATAATTACACAGTATTTTGGACATCTGTGTTGCTGAATCTTTTGCAATTTGTTCAATTAATATTGGAGAAGTCACAGTAGAAAGATGGAGTTGGGAAGCTTTAGCCTTTAGCCACACAAACACACGGTGATTCCTTGTTTAAAATTCACGGAGGTGAAACTTTAGTATGGATCACAGCAGACATGGATCCCGACTACATGTCAACCAGTAGGTTTCGGTGACAAAATTGTGGTTAAAAAGTCGCCTCTTACCGGATATCAGCTTAGCTTGTGCCGTCTATACAGCTGCCGTCGACTTCCCTGAGACACTGCGCGTCAACACCCGGCCGTGGACGTACACTTCCGACTATCAGGTACAGTTAAACTCAATAAAACACTAGCAACACAATAGAAACATAAGGGATTTGCCAGAATTGTCCTAGTAAATGTCTCTAAAAACATATGAATCCGTCTCAATGCAACCCGATTGCAATCGCGTTTTTTTTTCTAGTCCGTCGCTATCAATATCCTCAAACACGAATCTTTCATCCTCGCTTAAATTAATGGGGAAATTGTCGTTTTCTTGGTCTGAATAGCGGTTTTTGTTGGAGGCTCCCATTAAAGGGGAACATTATCACAATTTCAAAAGGGTTAAAAACAATAAATATCAGTTCCCAATGGCTTGTTGTATTTTTTGAAGTTTTTTTCTAAATTTTACCGGTCCCGAAATATCCCTAAAAAAAGGCTTTAAAGTGCCTTATTTTCGCTCTCTCGAAGCAACTGTTCATTTTCCTGTGCCGTCATACAGTGCTGCCAAAGTAAACAAACAATGGCGAATAGCGACATTAGCTCGGATTCAGACTCGGATTTCAGCGGCTTAAGCGATTCAACAGATTACGCATGTATTGAAACAGAAGGCTGGAGTATGAAAGTATTGAAGAAGAAACTGAAGCTATTGAGCGAATAGCTATTGACGCTATTCATAGCCGTAGCATGGCCGAATAGCTGCGTTAGTATCGCCGGTAAAATGTGCGGACCAAACGATCAGGACTTTCGCATCTTGTGACACTGGAGCAACTTAAATCCGTCGATTGGTAAGTGTTTGTTTCGCATTAAATGTGGGTGGAAGGAAACATAATATAGTTTCAAATGTACATACAGCTATAGCCTAAATAGCATGTTAGCAGCGATTAGCTGGCAGTCACACCGCGACCAAATATGTCCGATTAGCACATAAGTCAACAACATCAACAAAACTCACCTTTGTGATTTCGTTGACTTCATCGTTGCAAATGCATCTGCAGGTTATCCATACATCTCTGTGCCATGTCTGCCTTAGCACCGTCGGTAAAATGTGCAGACACTCCGGCACATTCGATGGGGTCTGGCGGCAGATTTCTTGCCACTTTCGCAACTTTGGGCCAGTGGTGCAACTTGAATCCCTCCCTGTTAGTGTTGTTACACACCGACGAGGCATGATGTCTCCAAGGTTCCAGAAAATAGTCGAAAAAACATAAACTAACAGAGCTGAGACCCGGTGTTTGAAATGTGTTTGAGAAAATGAAAATGGCGTCTTTCTTACCAAATCAACGTCACGTACTGACGTCATCGCTTCAAGAGGGCTAAACAGAAAGGTGTTTAATTCGCCAAAATTCACCCAATTTAGAGTTCGGAAATCGGTTAAAAAAAATTATGGTCTTTTTTCTGCAACATCAAGGTATATATTGACGCTTACATAGGTCTGGTGATAATGTTCCCCTTTAAAATCAATGCCCTCAACATGTGACGTCATCGTCTGGGACTTCCTGTGCAGGCAGGGCTTTTCTCCAGTTGCGAACTTTATCGTGGATGTTCTCTACTAAATCCTTACAGCAAAAATATGGCAATATCGCGAAATGATCAAGTATGACACATATGGACCTGCTATACCCGTTTAAATAAGAAAATCTAATTTCAGTGGGCCTTTAAGGTCCAAGCTTACATGACACTCAAATTTTTACTGCATACCTTTGGTAAGTGCCGGAGTGAGAAGAGGTTTTTTAAAATATAAGCGCATGCTTACTTTTACCGCATGCCTTTGGTAAGCGCAGGAGTGAGAAGAGGTCTTAAAATAATTAGCGCCCATGCGGCAATTCAAGGAAATACGATATTAAAAAAAAAAAACACCAAAGTTACTCTATGATAATATATGATCGTTATTGCTGCATTTTTATGATAAGCAGCTATCACCAGCAGGGTTACGTCGACTTGACTGATTCCACGCACTAATTGGAGAGATGCTTAATCATCCAATTACTGCTGCTAGCTGCGATTTTTTTTAAAGCTATCATACCTGTTTGTTCGCCTCTCCCCATTCATCGGCGGGTATTGGCGTCAAGGAAGTGAATAGGAGGGAATTCACGCAACTCACCCACAAGAACGTCGGGATGCTCGCTTCTTCTCCGTAAATCCAGCGCGAGAATGTGTCCTTAAAAACAAATATGGAGTATCTTCTCCGGTGTCAAAGAGCTTCTCCCGGCAGCTCGATGACGGCGATGTATGGAGTCGAGGCGTTCACTCATGCGGGCTGGCGCTCACACACACACACACTCACACACACACACACACACACACGCACACACACACACTCTCTCTCTCTCACACACACACACACACTCTCTCTCTCACACACACAGCGGTACAACAACTACACAACCTCACGCATATACGGAGCAAGAAAAGAAAGACACAAATTAGGCTTTCAAGTTGGGAGAAATGCTTACTCGGCTGCTTTGCTTGCTCACTGTGCACTGGCTGCTACACACACACGCTCACACACAGTCACACACACTTCCATTGATGTTTTCCACAAAAGAAGAGGAGGGAGGAGTGTTTCCGTCGCTCCAGCGCGCCACCGTGCGGTAAGCAGCCATCTCGACGTCACTTCACGTGTAAAGGGGAACATTATCACAATTTCAGAAGGGTTAAAACCAATAAAAATCAGTTCCCAGTGGCTTATTTTATTTTTCGAAGTTTTTTTTCAAAATTTTACCAATCATAGAATATCCCGAAAAAAGGCTTTAAAGTGCCTGATTTTCCCTATCTGTGAAGCTACCGTCCATTTTTCCTGTGACGTCATCCAGTGACATACATCAGTGGTCCCCAATCTTTTTGTATCCGCGGACCGAACAACGCTTAATAAAGGGAGGTTTTTGTGGTTGGTGCACTAATTGTAAGTGTATATTGTGTTTTTTATGTTCATTTAATAGAAATTTTAAAAATTATATATATATATATGTATATTTTTTTAATAAAAATGAATAAAATATTCTTCTGTGGCCCGTTACCAATCGGGCCACGGCCCGCGGCCCAGTGGTTGGGGACCACTGATATACATCCTATCCAGGCGGATAGCACAGCAAGATATAGCGACATTAGCTCAGATTCAGACTGGGATTTCAGCGGTTTAAGCGATTCAACAGATTACGCATGTATTGAAACGGATGGTTGGAGTATGGAGGCAGATAGCGAAAACGAAATTCAAGAAGAAAATGAAGCTATTGAGCGAATAGCTATTAATGCTATTCGGCCATGTCTGCCTTAGCATCGCCGGTAAAATGTACAGACCAAACGTTTGGGACTTTCACATCTTGTGACACTGGAGCAACTTAAATATGTCGATTGGTAAGTGTTTGTTTGGCATTAAATGTGGATGGAGGGAAAGGCTGGATGCAAATATAGCTACAAATGTACATACAGCTACCCTAAATAGCATGATAGCATCGATTAGCATACTGTGCTAATCGATACACATTCTACGTAAATCAACTTGAATCCATCCATGATCGCGTTGTTACACCCTCCGACAACACGCTGGAAGGCATGATGTCTCCAAGAAACAGTCGAAAAAACGGAAAATAACAGAGCTGATTTGACTTGCTGCGTGTAATGTGTTTGAGAACATGGCGGTTGACGTCACATTGTGACGTCATTGCTCCGAGAGCAAATAATAGAAAGGCGTTTAATTCGCCAAAATTCACCCATTTAGAGTTCGGAAATCGGTTAAAAAAATATATGGTCTTTTTTCTGCAACATCAAGGTATATATTGACGCTTGCATAGGTCTGGTGATAATGTTCCCCTTTAAAGGCCTACTGAAATGAGATTTTCTTATTTAAACGGGGACAGCAGGTCCATTCTATGTGTCATACTTGATCATTTCGCGATATTGCCATATTTTTGCTAAAAGAATTTAGTAGAGAACATTGACGATAAAGTCCGCAACTTTTGGTTGCTAATAAAAAAGCCTTGCCAGTACTGGAAGTAGCAGACAATGTGCGCGTGACGTCACCGGTGTGAGGGCTCCTCACATCCTCACATTGTTTATAATGTGAGCCAGCAGCAGCAAGAGCTATTCGTACCGAGAAAGCAACAATTTCCCCGTTAATTTGAGCAAGGATGAAAGATTTGTGGATTAGGAAAGTTAGAGTGAGGAACTAAAAAACAAAACAAAAAAAGAAAAAAAAGCGACGGCTCCGGACGGCGGCTGTGGTAGCGTTTCAGATGTAATTAGACACATTTACTAGGATAATTCTGGAAAATCCCTTATCTGCTTATTGTGTTAATAGTATTTTAGTGCGATTAGATGAGTAAAGTCATACCTGAAAGTCGGATGGCTGCTGTGAACGCCAGTGTCTCAGAGAGCCAAGATCACAGCTGCCTTTTTGACAGCTACAGGAGAAGGTCCCATAATCCACTTAAGTCTCCGGTAAGAGCCGACAATTATCCCATCCAAAAACTTGCTGGTTGACGTAGAGAAAAATGTTCGCTTGACCGCTCTGTGTTAAAGCTTCAGAACAAAAACAGAAACACCGGCTGTGTCTCGGTGCTAAAGGCAGCTGCAATCCACCGCTTTCCACCAACTGCATCCTTATTTATAGTCTCCATTATTAATTGAACAAATTGCAAAAGATTCAGCAACACAGATGTCCAAATGACTGTGGAATTATGCGATGAAGAGACGACTTTTAGCTGTAAGTGGTGCTGGGCTAAAATGTCCCCTCCAACCAATAACGTAACAAACACACATCATCATACGCGTCATCATTCCGCGACGTTTTTAACAAGAAACTCTGCAGGAAATTTAAAATTGTAATTTAGTAAACTAAGAAGGCCGTATTGGCATGTGTTGAAATGTTAATATTTCATCATTGATATATAAACTATCAGACTGTGTGGTCGGTAGTAGTGGGTTTCAGTAGGCCTTTAAACATCGACGTCAATTATACTTTTTACCAGTGTACCCCGCCTTCAGCCCGAAAGCAGCTGAGATAGGCTCCAGCACCCCCCCGTGACCCCAAAAAAGGGCCAATCGGTAGGAAATGGATGGATGGACAAGAGATGTCTGATAAGGGCTTTTTTGCTGTGATGAGGGCGACTTGTCCAAGGTGTAACCCGCCTTCCGCCCGAAAGCAGCTGAGATAGGCTCCAGCACCCCCCGCGACCCCCCAAAAAAGGGGCAAGCGGTAGAAATGGATGGATGGACTAGAGATGTCCGATAATGGCTTTTTTGCTGTGATGAGATGGCGACTTGTCCAGGGTGTACCCCGCCTTCCGCCCGAATGCAGCTGAGATAGGCTCCAGCACCCCCCGCTACCCCAAAGGGAATAAGCGGTGGAAAAAGGATGGATGGACTAGAGATGTACCCCGCCCTCCGCCCGAATGCAGCTGAGATAGGCTCCAACACCCCCCGCGACCCCAAAGGGAATAAGCGGCAGAAAATTGATGGATGGATGGATGGACTCGAGATGTCTGATAAGGGAATTTTTTGCTGTGATGAGGTGGCGACTTGTCCAGGGTGTACACCGCCTTCCGCCCGAATGCAGCTGAGATAAGCTCCAGCACCCCCCGCGACCCCCAAAAAAGGGACAAGCGGTAGAAAAATGGATGGATGGACTAGGGATGTCCGATAAGGGCTTTTTTTGCTGTTATGAGGTGGTGACATACATGTAAACATACATAGGTATATAAGTATGTATATATATATAAGTATTTTTATATATATATACATGTATATATATATATATACGTGTGTGTATATATATATATACACACACAGTACGCGTATATATATATATATATATATATATATATATATATATATATATATATATACGCGTACTGTGTGTGTGTGTGTATATATATATATATATATATATTTTTTTTTTTTAAGAAAAAAATAGTTTAGGCCATCTTCATGCTTACTCGCTACGTGTAAACGTTACACTTCAGGAACCAAAAGAACGTTTTGTACCCTTTAACCTGTTTTTAAAAGATTTTATTATAATTATTATACCTAATAATACATTGCGAGAATTTATTTGAATTGAGAATTGCGTGCAATAAGGATTTGATTGTGAATCGAATTGTGAGGAGTCTGCAGAGTCCGACCTCTATTGGTATATTTGTTGCATGAGCAGATATTTAAGTTTAAACAAATGCAATTTCATGCATTATATATTTTTGTCTGTAAAAAAATGGAAATATTGAATACATTTTAATAAGAAAGATGAAGTACCCACATTACTGCCAGGCTCTTGCAGGCCAGATCTGTCTCCCGGGCCTTGTGTTTGACACCCGTGTGATAAAAATTAAATCCTCCTGCTTTAAATTTGATACAAAACTTCTTTTTACAGGTGAGCAACACCCCAATTTTCCAGTGAACGCAACTAGAAAACAAAAATAACATTTTCTTCACCATGTGCTGCAGTCCTCAGGTTGGCACAACGAATAAACTGAAATGTTCATGTCAAGTATCTGAGCTAAGCTGGATGTCAGCGCTGAGGTGCTAATAGAAACTCGAGGCAGCATTTTTGTCTTGATTAAAAATAATCGATGTTGAAGCAAAATAACCGCCATTACGGCCAGCACTTTGGCTAAAACAAGGTCAGCTGAGCCAAGGCAATTGTGTAATAATATACAAAAATCTATAATGAACTCTTCCTAATGATTATATGTCTAACTGTTTTTAGACAGATCAATACACAAAATGATCTTGGCTTACTGGTAAAGCTCATTTATACACATATCCATTTTTTCTTTCACATTTCATTAAAAATGACAACACAACGGCCTTGGAGGTTACAGTAGACACAATTGTGCAGTGCGAGGCAGATGTCGGTGTCACACAGGCTACTAAGTAAACACAACTGAAGATGTTGAGACTTGCTGTACATAAGGACATTTTAAAACAAAAGACTATTACCGGTATATGCAACTATGTGCCCCACTCAAAAAGGCATAAATAAAGCAGTCATTGCAATATAATATGTTCAACAAATATATATACAGTGGGGCAAAAAAATATTTAGTCAGCCACCGATTGTGCAAGTTCTCCCACTTAAAATGATGACAGAGGTCTGTAATTTTCATCCTAAATACACTTCAACTGTGAGAGACAGAATGTGAAAAAAAATAATCCAGGAATTCACATTGTAGGAATTTTAAAGAATTTATTTATAAATTACGGTGGAAAATAAGTATTTGGTCAACCATTCAAAGCTCTCACCGATGGAAGGAGGTTTTGGCTCAAAATCTCATGATACATGGCCCCATTCATTCTTTCCTTAACACGGATCAATCGTCCTGTCCCCTTAGCAGAAAAACAGCCCCAAACCATGATGCTTCCACCCCCATGCTTCACAGTAGGTGTGGTGTTCTTGGGATGCAACTCAGTATTCTTCTTCCTCCAAACACGACGAGTTGAGTTTATACCAAAAAGTTCCATTTTGGTTTTATCTGACCACATGACATTCTCCCAATCCTCTGCTGTATCATCCATGTATCCATTTTGGTATAAACTCAGCTTGTCGTGTTTGGAGAAAGAAGAATACTGAGTTGCATCCCAAGAACACCATACCTACTGTGAAGCATGGGGGTGGAAACATCATGCTTCGGGGCTGTTTTTCTGCTAAGGGGACAGGACGATTGATCCGTGTTAAGGAAAGAATGAATGGGGCCATGTATCGTGAGATTTTGAGCCAAAACCTCCTTCCATCAGTGAGAGCTTTGAATGGTCGACCAAATACTTTTTTTCTCCCCATAATTTACAAATAAATTCCTTAAAATTCCTACAATGTGAATTCCTGGATTTTTTTTTCACATTCTGTCTCTCACAGCTGAAGTGTACTTAAGATGAAAATGACAGACCTCTGTCATCATTTCAAGTGGGAGAACTTGCACAATCGGTGGCTGACTAAATACTTTTTGCCCCACTGTATTAAATGCTAATATGTCCATCCTGTCTCAGTTTCAGCCTGCATCACCAACATAGGCTTACGTTAGTATTTACAGTATGTTGGTGTACAGTCGTGAATGCTTGGTGGAACAAGATTAAAAACTGAGTTTTCCTGATAAGATGCCCTAAGCGTTGGACTGTGCTGCCTGCTGGCCGCGTCTCCTCTGGTGGTAGGCGTTGTACACGTCCAGAAACATGTCCCTGCACGCAATGCTGGCGTTTAGTTTGGAGCAGATGAGGAAGGAGCCGGCCATCTTGCGGTGCAGCGAGTAACTCTCCTCGGGCGGCGGGGTGAGGCGGTGCCGCAGCATTACAGGGACCAGGCTTTGGATGCGCTGCGTCGTGCTCTGGGTGCCGAAGTCGAACGGCTCAGGAGATGCGAAAGCTTCCCCGAGGATCATCACAGCCTCCACGTGAGCGTCCGTGAAGGCCTGATGGCAGGCGAGGAGAAAAGGCGACATGAAATGTTACAATGCTTATATTGGTGAAGGAGAACAAGCCCTGATTGATCAAATATTCTCATTTATTTCAGGTGTTTCTATACTTTTGTTCATCGCAATTGTTTATAAGAAGTTACTCGGGATGCAGGATTTTAGTCAAATTCACAATTTTTTGTTTCAAAGAACTCAAATTTTGATTTCCATTTTTTGGCGGGTATAAACCTTGGTATTTGAGAACTGCACCTTGATAAACTCAAGGACTGACTGTCGCCAGCTTGCTAGCTTAAATACTAACACGAAAACAAAAGGCATTAAACTCTTTCCTCATTAAAGGCCTACTGAAATGAGATTTTCTTACTTAAACGGGGATAGCAGGTCCATTCTATGTGTCATACTTGATCATTTTGCGATATTGCCTTATTTTTGCTGAAAGGATTTAGTAGAGAACATCGACGATAAAGTTCGCAACTTTTGGTCGCTGATAAAAAAGCCTTGCCTTTACCGGAAGTAGCAGACGATGTGCGCGTGACGTCACGGGATGTAGAGCTCTTTACATCCTCACATTGTTTACAATCATAGCCAGCAGCAGCTAGAGCGATTCGGACCGAGAAAGCGACAATTTCCCCATTAATTTAAGCGAGGATGAAAGATTCCTGGATGAGGAAATTTAGAGTGAAGGACTAGAAGAAAAAAAAAAGGTAAAAAAAAAAAGGCGATTCCAGTGGGAGCGATTCAGATGTTATTAGACACGTTTACTAGGATAATTCTGGAAAATCCCTTATCTGCTTATTGTGTTACTAGTGTTTTAGTGAGATTAAATAGTACCTAAAAGTCGGAGGGGTGTGGCCACGGGTGTGTTGACGCCATAGTCTCTGAGGGAAGTCACGCAGCTGCAGGAGGATGCTGGCTCCGCTGATGTCTCCGGTAAGAGCAGACTTATTACCACAATTTTCTCACCGAAAACTGCCGGTTGACATGTAGTCGGGATCCATGTTCGCTTGACCGCTCTGATCCATAGCGAAGCTTCATCCTCGGGAATTTTAAACAAGGAAACACCGGCTGTGTTTTTGTTGCTAAAGGCTAAAAGCTTCCCACCTCCATTTTTCTACTTTGACTTCTCCATTATTAATTGAACAAATTGCTAAAGATTCAGCAATACAGATGTCCAGAATACTGTGTAATTATGCGATTAAAGCAGACTACTTATAGCTTGGATCGGGCAGGAAAATAATGTCCGCTACAACCAGTGACGTCAAACGCACGCGTCATCATACACGTCATCATACCGCGACGTTTTCAACACGACACTTCGCAGGAAATTTAAAATTGCAATTTAGTAAACTAAACCGGCCGTATTGGCATGTGTTGCAATGTTAATATTTCATCATTGATATATAAACTATCAGACTGTGTGGTCGGTAATAGTGGGTTTCAGTAGGCCTTTAAAAAGTCTCAGCAACTAAGATATTACATTTTGTACATTGAACCTACAAGCCGTGCTCTTGTACAAAACCCAAAACCAGTGAAGTTGGCACGTTGTGTGATTGGTAAATAAAAACAGAATACAATGATTTGGAAATCCTTTTCACCTAATATCCAATTGAATAGACTGCAAAGACAAGATATTTAGTGTTCGAACTGAGAAACTTAATTTTTTTTTTTGCAAATAACTTAAAATTTTATGGCAGCAACACATTGTAAAAAAAAGTTGGCACAGGCATTTTCACCACTGTGTTACATGGCCTTTCCTTTTATCAACACTCAGTAAACATCTGGGAACTGAGGAGAGCAATTTTTAAAGCTTTTCAGGTGGAATTCTTTCCCATTCTTGCTTGATGTACAGCTTAACTTGTTCAACAGTCCAGGGTCTCTCCGTTGTTGCATTTTAGGCGTCATATTGCGCCACACATTTTCAATGGGAGACAGGTCTGGACTACAGGCAGGCCAGTCTAGTACCCGCACTCTTTTACTATGAAGCCACGTTGTTGTAACATGTGGCTTGGCATTGTCTTGCTGAAATAAGCAAGAAAACGTTGCTTGGATGGCAACATATGTTGCTCAAAAACCTGTATGTACCTTCCAGCATTAACGGTGTCTTCACAGATGTGTAAGTTACCCATTCCTTGGGCACTAATACATTTCCATACCATCACAGATGCTGGCTTTTCATCTTCGCGCCTATAACACTCTGGGTGGTTCTTTTCCTCTTTGTTACAGAGGAATCAAGGTATGTGTAAACAACTCATTTCACAAAGTATATATCCGCAGCTTATTTTCTGTTTCGGCTTATATATGGAAAACTTTTTTTTTCTTTTATAACAGGGGTTCTCAACCTTTTTTCAGTGATGTACCCCCTGTGAAAATTGTTTTAATTCAAGTACCCCCTAATCAGAGCAAAGCATTTTTGGTTGAAAAAAAAGAGATAAAGAAGTAAAATACAGCACTATGTCATCAGTTTCTGATTTATTAAATTGTATAACAGTGCAAAATATTGCTCATTTGTAGTGGTCTTTCTTGAGCTATTTGGAAAAAAAGATATAAAAATAACAAAAAACTTGTTGGAAAAAAAAAAAGTGATTCAATTATAAATAAAGATTTATACACATAGAAGTAATCATCAAAAGTAATCATCAACTTAAAGTGACTTCTTTGGGGATTGTAATAGAGATCCATCTGGATTCATTAACTTAATTTTAAACATTTATTCACAAAAAAAGAAATCTTTAACGATATTTATGGAACATGTCCACAAAAATTCTAGCTGTCAACACTGAATGTTGCATTGTTGCATTTCTTTTCACAGTTTATGAACTTACATTCATATTTCGTTGAAGTATTATTCAATGAATATATTTATGAAGGATTTTTGAATTGTTACTATTTTTAGGATATTTAAAAAAAATCTCACATACCCCTTGGCATACCTTTAAGTACCCCCAGGGGTACGCGTATCCCCATTTGAGAACCACTGTTTTAAAACTTAGTGAGCGTGGCTTATATAGCAGTGCACTCTATAGTACGGAAAATACAGAAGTGATCTTTTTTAGTACGGGCCAACAATAACTTTAGCTAAAAGGTTACATAAGAGCCACTGAATCTTTATGCTTTATAATCTGATTATTCAACTAATTGTTAAAGTAATAGCTGACGAGACTATCAAAGAGTCATTAGTAGCAACTTTACTTTGAAAATAAAGACATAATGGAAACATTGGTGTCAAAAATGTTCTGTTCGAGTCTAATGTTATGAGGTTGTGGGTATATTTATTTCATTCTATTTACACTGCTTATTTGGTTGTGTGGTTGTAGTGCTTGTTCAGTTTTTACCATTTTCTTTGGTTTGTTTAGCTGTTTTCTATTTACAGACTGTTCTGTACTTGTTGTGACTATATTCTATTTTTCACCCTACCTTTCTGTTTTTAATCTGTACAGCACTGAGGAGCAGTAGTGGCTGCTTTAAATGTGTGCCGTATAAATAAATAAACCTTGACCTGTATTACTCTCTATGCTAATAACGATCTTGAGCACATATGAAACTGGTGAATTGAGAGTTATAGGATCTGACAGTGACGTCACGCAGTGGAATGAGGAACTAAAAATAGACACAGGTGGAGTCCAAACCTTATGAAAAATTGAATGAGCACATCAACAGAAACTAAAACGTCTTACCTTGGTCTCAAACCCTGTCAGGAACTTCAGCTCTTTGGATTTGGCAAGAACGGTGCCTCGGTCACCAATGGATGCTGCGTGCACCACCTAAACGCACCATGATTGTTAATATTGTATACAGTTTAACAAAATGGAACATTTCAGACACCGCTTCATACCTCTATGTAGTCATTTGTGAACGATTCAGGGTAGCTTCTGCACGCTCCAAAATCTAAAAGAATCACCTGTGGAAAACATGGTCTGCTTTTCAAACAAGTCAGCTTTTAGTATATACAGTGTTTCCCTACAGGACAGCAATCTATTTGTGGTGGTGGGCTGTGTGTATCGGAGTCGCTAAATGATAGGAGAGGAATAACGATGTGGGAGAGACAAAATGTGAATAAAAACATTAAATGAAAAACAGATGTGTTTAGAACTACCAAAGTAATTTATTCGGTTCCTTCTTTTCTGAAGTTTTTTTTAATTTGAGAAACAAGGGTGAGCAACCTCTGAGTGTTTTAGAATGGGGGAGGGGCCCCACAACAACACACACTACTCTTGAGAAGAGCAATATGTCTTCAAAAGTCTCCATGAACACACTAGATTTGTTGCTAGTAGTGTTGCCATGGGTGAAAAAATTTTCAGAAAGTTTCCGGTATATTTCAATGGGAATTTTGGAAATATTCAAATTTTAAACTTTATTTGATAAGTGACTTTCTAGGAATATATTTTGAAAGCAAACCCAATACAGAATGCAGCAGACACATACAGTGGGGCAAAAAAGTATTTAGTCAGCCACCGATTAAAATGATGACATAGGTCTGTAATGTTTATCATAGGTACACTTCAACTGCGAGACACAGAATGTGAAAAAAAATCCAGGAATTCACATTGTAGGAATTTTAAAGAATTTATTTGTAAATTATGGTGGAAAATAAGTATTTGGTCAACCATTCAAAGCTCTCACTGATGGAAGGAGGTTTTGGCTCAAAATCTCACGATACATGGCCCCATTCCTTTTTTCCTTAACATGGATCAATCGTCCTGTCCCCTCAGCAGAAAAACAGCCCCAAAGCATGATGTTTCCACCCCCATGCTTCACAGTAGGTGTGGTGTTCTTGGGATGCAACTGAGTATTCTTCTTCCTCCAAACAAGACGAGTTGAGTTTATACCAAAAAAGTTATATTTTGGTTTTAATTGACCACATGGCATTCTCCCAATCCTCTGCTGTATCATGCATGTATCCATTTTGGTATAAACTCAACTTGTCGTGTTTGGAGGAAGAAGAATACTATTCCGCACATCCAGGACTAATTAAAGTAATACAATGTATTGTTGGCTCTAGAGGAAGTTACACAAAATCTGACGCTATTTTTAACTTTTATCGTCAATCTTATGCAAACAACCGGCCCAATTCAGATATAATTCTCTCCCGTGCGCACACGTGTGTCTCCGTGCTTCCCTAGACACACATCAAAACTTCCTCATTCTCCGCCAATAACCTTATAGGCACAGACGGTGTGTTTACGATAATGGGAACAATGAACATCAAATGAAAACTACACAAATATAAAACAATACCACCAGCAGGTCATTACATTATGAATGGATATATAGAGCCTATTATTTTCACACTATTCACTAGAGACTGAAAATGGAGATGATGATTTAATTTTCCAGCATGATCTGGCACCTGTCCACAGTGCCAAAACCACCAGTAACTGGTGTACTGACCATGGCATTACTGTCCTCCATTGGCCTGCCAACTCCCCTGACCTGAATCTCAGAGAATTTGTGGGTTATTGTGAAGAAGAAGCTGAAAGACACCAGATCCAATAATGCAAATGAGCTAAAGGTCGCTATTGAAGCATCCTGGGCATCCATAACTCCTCAGCAATGCCACAGGCCGATTGCCTCCATATCACGCCGTATTGATGCAGTAATCCGTGCAAAAGGATTCCCAACCAAGAACTGAGTGCATTAATTGACATCTTCAAATGTTTGATTTTGTTTTGCTGTTATAAATCTTTTTTTTTCACTTGGTCTGAGGACATTTGAGATATGATTTTTGAGTTTTCTTAAGCTGTATGCCATAATCAGCAATATTAAAATAATAAAAGGCTCGCAATATTTCACTTGATGTGTAATGAATCCAGAATGTATGACATTTTCATGTTTTAGGTTGCATTACAGAAAATAAAGGACTTTATCACAATATTCTAATTTTCTGAGACAGTCCTGTATAAGCGAAGGCGAATGGGTCGGGCGTTTATTTAATTTTGGCGGGCCGTATCAAATAGGGCTACATATGGTGACATGTTGGTGAAAATGACAAACTATGAGAAAAAACTGATGTAAAATACTACTGTGTTAAACAAAAACAATAAAGTGCAGGAGCCTCTCACCTTGTTTGTTTCGGAGTTGTAGAAGAAGTTGGCCCAGTTCGGATCAGTCTGCATGAACCTGAACTCAAAGAGCTCCCTAAGACACAACTGCAAGATGTTGAAGCAGATCTGAAGAGAGTAGAAGAGAACAGAACCTTATTGTCATTGCGCTTAAAAGTAAACCAAAATTTGTTTTCAGTACAACCCATCCAAGAGTAGATAAACAATACGCAGTTACGGGATTGACTGACGGTTCACCACCTAACTGTAGAGAGGTAGGAAGGAAACGTAAACACGGGGGCGGGGGAGGACTTTAGAGGGTGTTCAGTTTGAATCCAGAAAAGAGAGCCAGAAGACGAAATAGTCAGGGGGAAAGGCTTGTTTATGATTGATTGATTGATTGAAACTTTTATTAGTAGATTGCACAGTTCAGTACATATTCCGTACAATTGACCACTAAATGGTAACACCCAAATAAGTTTTTCAACTTGTTTAAGTTGGGGTCCACGTTAATCAATTCATGGTAACTTCTTTATCTCCTCATTTTTACCACATGAACTATTTGATTTAATTCTGTCTTAGCTTTGGGTGCTCATAATAACGCCACAATCCCTTTCCCATAGTATTTTCTATAAAAACATTATCAAGAATCGTTTTTTTTGGGGGACTATAAGGCGCATTCAAAATCCTTTCATCTTCTCAAAAATTGACAGTCCGCTTTATATACTGGTGCGCCCAATGTACGGAATGATTCTGGTCGTGCTTACCGACCTCAGAGCAATTGGATTTGGTACATGGTGTAATGATGAGTGTGACCAGTAGATGGCAGTAACACATAAAAATATGTGTGGAATATAGAACATTATATAGACTATAATGTTTTAGTACGACTTCGGGAAGCTATAAAGCCGCATTGGCACATTGCGGCTACTGTAGTCAAACATACTATGCTTCCAAATAAGGGTATTACTGTGGTGTGTGTAGAAAGACCCCAAAAAGGAACCCATTAGGAGACATTATCTAGCGTTTGATTTTGCTATTTTATGCAAAAGTAACTTGATTTTGGGATTTGCATAAGTCCCAAAAATGTGCGTGCTTCTGCCATTTTAGCTGGCTCTGTAGTCAATAAGCTTCTTCTTTTTCTCTATCTTGCTGTGAGGCATTCAACCTGCCCTGTTGCCATTTCTAATATAAAGTAGCATACGGTTCGCAGCAGAGTGTGAAGCGACTGGAATGAGAATCAGCACCTCCAAGTCCCAGTCCGAGTCCATGGTTTTTGCCCGGAAAAGGGTGGAGTGCCATCTCCGGGTTGGGGAGGAGACCCTGCCCCATGTGGAGGCATTCAAGTACCTCGGAGTCTTGTTCTCGAGTGAGGGAAGAGTGGATCGTGAGATCGACAGGCGGATCGGTGCGGCGTCTTCAGTAATAAGGACGCTGTATCGATCCGTTGTGGTGAAGAAGGAGTTGAGCCGGAAGGCAAAGCTCTCAATTTACCAGTCCATGTACGTTCCCATCCTCACCTATGGTCATTAACTTTGGGTTATGACCGACAGGACAAGATCACGGGTACAAGCGGCCGAGATGAGTTTCCCCTGCTGGGTGCCGGGTCTCTCCCTTAAAGATAGGGTGAGAAACTCTGCCATCCGGGAGGAGCTCAAAGTAAAGCAGCCACTTTTCCACATCGAGAAGAGCCAGATGAGGTGGTTCCAGCATCTGGTCAGGATGACACCCGAACGCCTCCCTAAGGAGGTGTTTAGGGCACGTCCAACCGGTAGGAGGCCACGGGGAAGACCCAGTACACGTTGGGAAGACTATGTCTCCCGGCTGGCCTGGGAACGCCTTGGGATCCCCCGGGAGGAGCTCAACTAAGTGGCTGGGGAGAGGAGAGTCTGGGCTTCCCTGCTTAGGCTGCTGCCCCGGCGACCCGACCTCGGATAAGCAGAAGACGATGGTTGGATGGATGGAGAGTTCTGACTTAAATGTCTGTAGACTTGCTGTAGAAGCACTAAAAACAACCAGTGCAACAAAACTGACGGGGAGAAGACACTGTCAAAGTGGAGGCACGTAAATAAGACCGCCCACGCATCCTGAAGAGACGGTAAGAAAGCGGCTTACAGACTGTAAAACATAATTTATGCAACATTTTGACCAAAAGAACCACCATTACATTTTATGTAGACCACTGGGAAGTATTTTAAATGAAAAAAATTATAATATGACCCCTTTAATGCGCCTTATAGTCCGAGGCGCCCTATGAAAAAAACGGTACATGTGACAGATTTGCTATAACAATGGAAAAAAGCTGTTCTGCTGCGACGTCTGCAATTTATTTGCGGAAAAAAGTTGTAATAAAACCTGGTTCCTGGTGTCCTGGTCCAAGTCCACACAGCGGTCTAACGGAACTCCCTGGACAAGCTCCATTGCTAACACTCTGCGTCCCGACAACTCGTCCACCACCTCAGGAACCTGGAAAAACTGGTCTCCCTCCAGCAGTAACCTGAAGGACACAAATACATCATCATAATTACAAATACATTAAGTGCACAGTGGATAATATACAATATCTCTGCCAAGGCCTAAAAAACTAAACATTAGGAGAGTTCCAATCACGGTTTAATGCTGCCATTTTTGTTATGCTGCCAATTTTTATAACGATCCACCCGTAGGGGGATCGGCCTATACATATGTAGTAGAGATGCGCGGTTTGCGGTCTCATCCGTGGAGTCCGCGGATAAACCGCGGGTCGGGCGGGTGACATGACGAAAAAATGGACTTTAATTAGATTCGGGCGGTTGAACCATTCGGAAATATTTGATATACATCCTTCAGGGATCGGTATCCTTTACCATTCAAAGAGCCAATTAGGACCTGTGTCACAAAGCGAAGAAGACAATAGGAGGCGCAAACATCCTCTCGAGTGACTGCCGATAGTCACCCAGTTAGTAAGTATTAGGGTGGGCCATCAAGCCATTGGCTTTGTCGCCTTCTACAGCATGTACGATCTGACAAACACATTTTGGGAGAACATCCTCACAGTAACAGAACATAAACGCAACACAACAAATATCCAGAATCCTTTGCATCCATGAAACTTCCTATTTTATACACCCCGCTAGCAGCAAACCCGGACACCCCCCCGTGCGTCGATAAGGTGGGCGGGGTTGGGGGTGCGGGGGTGTAAAATATATTCAGGATGTTGTGTTGCGTTTATGTTGTGTTACTGTGAGGATGTTCTCCCGAAATGTGTTTGTCATTCTTGTTTGGTGTGGCTTCACAGCGTGGCGCATATTAGTAAGAGTGTTAAAATTGTTTATATCACAACCATTAGTGTACTCTGTATCACCCAGTATGCTTTTCAATCTTGTACGTGTGATTGCGGAAGCTGCATATAACATGTTGCTGGACTAACAATCGGTTCGTACATGTTGTTGAAGGAGTCAAAGGCAATGGCTTCACAGCACGTCCTTATTGTTGTCATCAGGATGAATACCATTGGATATTCGCGAGAACGTTGGCGGCTCCCATTGTCTACTTTACTCTGTGAAACGGGCTTAAATAGCTCTTTGAGTGATAAAAGTGGCCGACCTCTGTTGTATTTCAACGGGCGGGTGGCGGGCGGTTGCGGTTCTGATGAAATGTTGGTTCGGGTGGATGACGACTTTGGTGATGCGGTTGCGGATGATATAATTGCCTATCCGCGCATCTCTAATATGTAGTAACTGTTAATTTTGTAATTTACGTATCGTGAGTGCTATTGACAGTTTAACAATATCAACAAAACATTAAACTAGTTCCTCACTTAATTACATATAACTGTTGGGGACATTGGCTTCAACATACAATTTTTTTTCTATTTACAAACCCTGTTAAATAACCATATAAGTTCGTAAATTAAGGTTACGCAGTATTTCAGAGATACACACTGAATAGGCAAACAATATTGGTGCAATGTGAATAAATCCAATACTCATTGCAATAAATTGTGGCTTGGACTCGACATCCCGTATCGGCCAATAATCTAATTCATTAACCTACCGGAATTTCTTGGCACACTCGGCTTCTCTCTCATAGTTGCACTCCCATTCTAACTCTCTCTGAAGAACCTCCAAGCTGCTGTCTGCAAAGAGGCCTGACAAAACAAAATAAAACAAATGTCAGCGTTTTTTTGTTGTTTTTTTAAACTGGAGCACCACCTTGTGGTCTAAGCTAAAATTGCCAGTATGAAAAAAATGTTGGCATTGTATCAGTAAGTCAAAAGCATGATTCAAAATGTTCACTCATATTCAAAACTGTAAAAACAACCCTATTGTTACCTTCTGGTAGAACAGCACTCATCTTCAGTACAGACATCAGGTTGTTTATGTCACTGTGGATACTTTCTGCCACTCCAGGGTACTGCCATAAACACAAAAAGAACACAAATAAATGCAGATAAGCGAGAAATACAAGATGAAGAATGGGTGTTAAAATTCAGTCCTACCTGGATCTTCATGGCAATTTCTCTGCCATCTTTCAAAACCCCAAGATGTACCTGGCCAATGGAAGCCGCGGCAAACGGTTTGTCCTCAAAGGACGACAGCTTGTCTCTCCAGCCTGGTCCCAGGTCTTGCTCTAATACTTTCTACGAAATCCATGATTACATATATTTTAGCAAGGGAAAGATAGGAGAGGAGAATGTTGATTCGAGGTAATAATATAAAAATAGACGATTGCAAATAGCTAGAATCACGGCTTACAGTCATTTGCCAGGTTGGCATAAAATCTGCGCTCTGTCGGACCCTCTCGAAGATCTTCTGCAGCTGGGGGTTGATGAAGGAGTTGTCTGTGGCAGGAAAAACATACAAGTCTGTTACCTAGAGTAGAATAAGCATGCTTTTACAGCGGCGGCACGAATGTACGACCCTTCAACGTTTTCCATGCCAAAGACCTCTAAACAGATTCAGACAGGGAGCGGGGACCCCTTACTTACTATATTACTGCGTTGCAGCAGGCCCATAATAATAAGAAGTGTATGAATATTCACATAGCCCCAAACAAGCCACGTGTGTGCGCATGTGTGTAAAATAAATCTTTTTTTTTTGTCCTATAGGCTTCTTAGGCAAAACATATTGTTGATGTAGATGCCCATATCGGCTGTACAAATTAACGTTTCAAAAGAGAAGTGTGGGATACTTCTCTTGTTGCCTTATTTGTATTTGACTTTATTAAACGTATTTATATTATCATTTGGTGCAGCCGGGCCGGAGCAGGAGGGGATAAAAGGAGAAATAAAAGAAGACAGAGGGGGAAGTTGTGGGGACAAGAAGGGGATAAAAGACAGAGAGACAAAAACAACAACAGCAAACAACAACAACAACAATAGAACAACATCAGCAAATACGATATGTGCAAATATGGTGGCAAAAGTGATACCAAAGAACCAGTTAGTGAAATAAATAATGATACAGAAATGACAATGAGCATTATTTCACTACAAATGGAATAATAACAATGATTTACCTCTATTATCAACATTACAGTTGTTCAAAATGCAACAATACATATATGTAATGATAACTGCACATACATAAGAAAGCGGAAAAATGGAGGGGAAGAAAGAGAAGCCAGCTATATTAACCTTGTAGATTGGAATGAATAAAATAAATAATCCAAGAAAATTCCAAATCAATTCTAAGCAAGAAAATCATGACTTCGTAAAACCTTAAAGGGGCCCTATACGACAGAACCAACTTTTCTTACCTACTGGTACTTGTTTTTGTGTATTTAGGATCTGCATAAGTCCCGAAAATTTTAAATTTAACCATAACTGTTTATAAAACAATCTTGCCTTCCTTTATATTTCCACCAAAAGAGTCATGTGGAATTTGCTCTGACTTGTAATATTTCCTGATTTGAGAAGTTTTCTGATCTGTGACGTCAATGGATTATTCAAATATAGTATAAATGTACCCAAAGTGAATTGCGTGAGTCTGCCATGATTGTAGTCCGATGATGTAGACCGTAAGCTCCTTCTTTTTCGCTATCCTCTTGTTGTGAGGCAGACTGGCTGGTACATGCATATGCATCCTATGCTGTTGCCATTTTGAAATTAATCTGTCAGTAGACTCGCTATGGAAGCGCTCATAACTACAACAAAGATGGCGAGAAGAAGACGCTGTCAAAGTGGAGGCACGTAAATAAGACCGCCCACAAAACAGCACATACTGAAGAGACATTAGGAAAGCAGCTTGAAGATGGTCTGTAAAACATAATCTATGCAACATTTTGACCAAAGAACCACCATTGCATGTTGTGTAGACCACAATGAAGTGTTCTAAATGTTGAAATAAAAGCATAACATGACTTATTTAACATTATTATAAAATTACCTTGTATGCTGAGCATCTGTCCGATCTTTAGTGCAGCCCCACGGACTTTACACAATGTGCTGACAATCCTCTCTGCATTGGCTTCTGACAAGAGGGGAGAGTCCAGCAAGGCACTCTTATCTAAAAATTTTTAAAAAAGGCAATAAGTGAAAAGTAGGCCTGGAAGATATACATGTACATTAGTCATAGGCAATACTGGGCAATTAAAATGCTTAACGCTATTAAATTCACAGGAATATGTTGGATTTAATGCCAGTAAATCTGCTGCTTTGGAAAATGATTACTGTACCTCCTTTTTGTTTGCCTCCCAGTGACTGCTTTGCTACTTCAGCGATGGCACCAATTCCCAGGCCCACTGCCAGGCCTGTGTCGAAGATGCGTTTGATAATGTGCATCGTGCCAATTTCAAAACACAAAATCCACAACACCATGTATTGTGTGCGTGTGCGTGTGTGTGTGTGTACCTCCAAAATTAACCAGCCTGCTGATTCTCGTTGAAGGAACCTTCCTCTCTCTGGCACGGTCACTCAGCTGAAGGCGGAAAAAACACAATTTAAACCACGACACAAGCACAATTCACTGTATCGTCGTTATACTGTCTCACTCTCTACCAACACACTATAAGGTTTAGGGTATGATTAAATACAGGGGTTAATTGCATGTTTTTCAAATTGAAGCCAACAGAGCTTCCACTGCCCTTTGCTACGCTTAACCAAGACATTAAAATCACAAAACCTCAGGATACCAGTGAATCTGGTAAACCCGTTCAAGGCCTGATCTACAAAGGTCCTAAGTGACATGTGCAAACTAGGGATGTCCGATAATGGATTTTTTACCGACATTCCGATTGGGTCCAACTCTTAATTACCGATACCGATATACACAGTCGTGGAATTAACACATTATTATGCCTAATTTTGTTGTGATGCATGAAACAATGTAACAAAGTTTTCCAAAATAAATCAACAGAAGTTATGAAAAAAAGTGCCAACATGGCACTGCCATATTTATTATTGAAGTCACAAAGTGCATTATTATATTAAATCAACATAAAAAACACAAGATACACTTACAATTAGTGCACCAACCCAAAAAACCTCAATTTTTCATGACAAAAACCTCCCTTTTTCATGACTAAGAAAAAAAATTAAAAAAGAATCTCTTTTTTTGTTTTGTTCCTATTGATCAAAATCATTATTAAAGACAAGACGATGGATGCATTTTTTTTGGATGCATTCTAAATATTAAATAAAAAAATAAAAGGCCGCTCACAGCGGAGCCAATGGGAGCTCCGCTATTCTGCCCATAAAATCCAGACAATTAACCATTCAAAAAGCGGCAACAATACTCAATTTACATTTTGTAACTTGAATATTAACCAAGTATCAGTGAGTTTGTTATTATAAGCGCTAACACATACAAACTATTTATAGCGGCGCCGTGATCACAAGGTTGTGTCCCTATGGTTACATCATCCAGTGGTCTGCTGTTTCCTGGCTTCCCTACTCCGTGTAAGTGTATTGTAGATCATAAACCACTCATCTCACCTGAAAATTAGATGGCTGCGAATATAATTTGACAAGTTAGGACACTTTAACAGCCATTTAAACCTGGCGAGAATGACACAAATAAGTGCCTGTTCCCTCCCCCCCCCACTCTGTTTCTTCGCAAGGATTACGAGACATTTTTCATCTAAATATGAATATACGAACATTCTAGCAGTTGATATTCTAATAACGGTAAAAGGGTAAGTGATGTTATATCATGCTTGTTGGCTCTCATAAAGTGTTGCAGTGAGCACAAATTAGCAATGAAGAAAAAAAAAGCAAATGTGATGCATTTTTTTAAATGTACGCGCAGTGTATGCTTACAATGAGCAAAATACGTAAATATTAAATGTTATTATACATGACCAGTTACTAAATTATATTTACACCTACATCATGTATATAAAACCTTACTTGAGGTGTTTGGATGTTTTTAGGGGCTCTTTAGGCAGAATTTGAGGGCTCCCATAGGCTCCATTGTAAGCAGACTTTTGATCGCATTTATTTAATATTTAGAATGCATTAAAAAAAATACATCTGTCGTTATGTCTTCCATGATAATTGTGAATAGGCAAAATACTTAAAAAAAAGTGCAGTTCCCCTTTAAAATATGGAACAGAGCTAGGATATTTTTTCCAACTTAGTGACTGTGAAGTAGATTTAGATCCCTCAAGATTGTCTTTTCAATAAAGCAACTAGCAAAAAACCTAGCAAAATGTTTTAGTCTTACTGCACACGTCAGGAGACTAACATGAAAGCATATATCGCTCTTCTACAAAGAGTAGCTGTTTTTTTTTCTTTGTTTTACTTTTCATTGTTTTTGCTTAAGCACAGCTGAGTAACTTGACCCACCTTCTGACGAACAGGTTTAACCAAGGCCTGCTTAGCCTCCCTGGCCTTCTTGATATCTTCCGGGGTCAGTCTGGTCACCACTGTGTCATGTACACATCTGGTTTGGTGAAAGAATGGCTGTAGTGGGGGAGACGTGTGGAGGAAACGCGTGTCCTGGCCTGGCCATCCTCGGTCTGCTGAAGACGCCCCGGAGCCAGAATGCACACCTATGGAAAAGAGAAGACACGAAGAAGACATGCATAACAGCAACAATGTCTAAATTCATCAAGCTGAAGCGAAAACTTCAGTTCGACCAAACCAAAATTGGGGGATAAATGGGGAAACTATTGAAATTTCAATTGTGATATCTAAACATCCGTCCTTGTTCATGACACCGATTAAAAAGTCCTATTTAAAAAGTATTTTTGCTGTTTCTGAAATGTGACGCTACCTTTTTGTGTTGTGTATTAATTAAATACAGTACACATCCACCCTGAATTACAAGTGGTTTGTTTCCTAAGTAAACACTATGTTGGGTGCACCAGCACAATTTGACTACCAATACAAGGGATATATTTATTTTCTGCCTTTACAAACACTTTATATTGCCATAACTATTGTTTTGTATTTACACAGATAGTTGATTCTTATTTCAAACGGTTTAATATGACATCCGCCCACTCTTTATAGCTGTCACAACTTTAAGTCTCCTAAGAAACCTTTCACCAGGTTAAGGAGCATGTTTATGGGAATTTATGACCATTTTTTCAATGGGCACATTTGTGAGGTCAAATTTTAACCGTGTTTCCCATACATCCATTAATTTGGGGCTGCCTGACAAAATACATTTAGACATGTAAAGAATTATTCATGTTTATGCACATGTATGCGTAGATGCTTATTTTGTAAACTTTTACTTTGAAAGTGTTTTTTCGCCATATTACAATTGGTAATGTTTCTGCATGTGTACAAAAGTCATTGCACATGTGAGTTTTCTAACACTATGAGAAAGATATTTGAAGCATAAGTGACTTTGAAGTGTGTGTAATGATTTATTGATGTTCTGATTTTCGTTATAACCGAGATGACAGCTGTGTTCATTTAGTAACTAGCATTTGACTCCTAAAGGAGTTAGGCTAACCTACACTGCTAAATTAAGTGTTTTTGCTGCCAATGTGTATATTAATATTTAGTTTATATGCCTACTGCATACTTATATATATAAATGTATATATATATATATATATATATATATATATACATATATATATATATATATACACACACACATACACACACACTTTCTTTCTTGTTCTCAAATAAGGCGGACGCTTCCCTTCACTCATCTTTTTCCCCTTTTCCCCATCTTTTTTGTGTCTTCTCAACTTTTTTGGAGCATCTCGCCTCACTGTTCTCCAAAGCTAACCATGTAATTGATTGACTGGTCTCTCAAAGCAATTGATAAAATTTTCTCAACGAGAAGCTTGGGTCTGAGGGAACCGGTTTGTCCTGACAGAATGTTTGCTGATGGATACACTATAGACGTGGGGGAAGTTGAGCTGCGTGCTGCTGGCTATTCTTTCCGTTGAGGACATTGTGAATATCTACCTATTCGGAACTATGTTAACAGGGCGTCTGCTGATTGGATTGAGCGTTGCCCTGGTGTATCGACAAATTCGGAAGAAGAAGTCAGTCGTTTGAGGCACCCAGAAGCTGCCCGTCAAGATTGATGGGTTGTGCAGGCAGGGCCGTAGGCACTCAGACTATGGGGGATTTCTGAACTAAATTGCAAACTGGATAACATCTCGGAGAAGCTTTCCACTCTGCAAGGCCAAATTTATGATCTATTTGAGGGCCAGGAACACAAAATTTGTGTCAACAAGCATTGGAATTTATCTGCTCGTCCTAACATCCTGATCTGCAAGATTTACAAAACTTATTTTATTCACCCAACCCTGTAATTATTTATAGCTATACTGTAATACCGCACTTAAGGAAGTTTTGAGATAACAGCTGTCTATTGGCTAATTGTTATGCTTTAAAGGGAAACTGCAATTATTTTTTGCCTATCGTCGACATGACGACAGATGTATTTTTTTAAGCATTCTACACGTAAATAAAAGTCAATGGTAGGTTCTCTATTCCGCCCATAAAGCCCAATAAAAAAATAATAAATAACCATAAAAAAAAACAATAATACTCAATTTAAATTTTGTGACTTGAATATTAACTAAATATTAGTGATTGTGTTATTATAGACGCTCACACAGACAAACTATTTATAGCGGTGACGTGATCACCAGTTTATGCTGCTATGTTTACATCATCGAGTGGTCAGCTCTTTCCCCTCTTTAGGAAGTTTATTCTAGCGCATTTGATCATTACCTGGATAGAAAAAAGTTGAGGACGTATTCCGACCAGTTGGTACACTTTGACAGCCAATTTAGACCCAGGAATGATGAGAATGATATGAAAAGAATCTTGGCTCCATTCCCCTTTTCTTCGCGAGGATTATGAGTCATTTCTTCATCTGAATGAGAATATAGAAATTTCCTAGCAGTCGGCAGCCTAATGACAGCAGACCATGTACAGTAAATTATGTTTTATTATATTTGTGTCCAGCAAGCATCACAGCTGAGGAAGGATCCGGCGTGTGGAAAAGATCTACCAGGCATTGCCAACACCGACCCATCTCCACATGCTTTCGCGCACAATCGACGTGCCTGCACCGTAACTCCGGCCAGCCGCTCCTTTTTTTAACCAGAGGTAACACAAGTCGGTGAAAATATGCAACACAACACCTGTCAAAGTCGACAAACAGCCGCTGCATTGCTAGCTAGTAGAGCTAATAAATACAGTGAAACCCTCGTTAACGTCACACGTCGCTTGGCAACAGACAAGGCCTTTTATAGAAGTACACACATGCACACACAGAATGTTCTTATATAAAACTTCTCTTAAATGCATATGACATATTTGATTTTTTTTTTTAAGTAACACTAATTACTTTCCCTAGTAATTAAAGGCCGACTGAAATGAGATTTTCTTATTTAAACGGGGATAGCAGGTCCATTCTATGTGTCATACTTGATCATTTCGCGATATTGCCATATTTTTGCTGAAATAATTTAGTAGAAATCATCGACGGTAAAGTTCGCAACTTTTGGTCGCTAATAAAAAAGCCTTGCCTTTACCAGAAGATGTGCGCGAGACGTGACGTCACTGGTTGTAGGGTTCCTCACATCCTCACATTGTTTACAATGTGAGCCTCCAGCAGCAAGAGCTATTCGGACCGAGAAACCGACAATTTCCCCATTAATTTGAGCGAGGATGAAAGATTCGTGGATGAGGAAATTTAAAAGTGACGGACTAGAAAAAAAAAAAAGGCGATTGCATTGGGAGCGATTCAGATGTTTTTAGACACATTTACTAGGATAATTCTGGGAAATCCCTTATCTTTCTATTGTGTTGCTAGTGTTTTAGTGAGTTAAATAGTACCTGATAGTTGGAGGGGTGTGTCCACGGGTGTCTTGACGCCAGTCTCTGAGGGAATTAGTCACGACAGCTGCAGCACGACAGAAGCTCCGCTGATCTCCGGTAAGAAGAGACTTATTTCCACAATTTTCTCACCGAAAACTGCTGGTCGACATAGTCGTGATCCATGTTCTCTTGACCACTCTGATCCATAGTAAAGCTTCAACTCCGGGAATTTAAACAAGGAAACACTGTGTTTTGGTGTGGCTAACGGCTAAAGCTTTCAGCCTCCATCTTTTTACTTTGACTTCTCCATTATTAATTGAACAAATTCCAAAAGATTCAGCAACACAGATGTCCAGAATACTGTGTAATTGTGCGATGAAAAGAGACGACTTTTAGCCGCAAGTGGTGCTGCGCTAATATGTCCCCTCCAACCCGAGACGTCACGCGCACGCGTCATCATACGCATCATCATTCCACAACGTTTTCAACAAGAAACTTCGCGGGAAATGTAAAATTGGAATTTATCTATCAGACTGCGTGGTCGGTAGTAGTGGGTTTCAGTAGGCCTTTAAATACATCAACGAATCAATCATAGTTTACTTATACAGCCCTTAATCACAAATGTCTCAAAGGGCTGCACAAGCCACAATGACATCCTTGGCTCAGATCCCACATTAATGACATGTATTAAGAAGTAAATATATTACTTTTTACTTTTAAGTTACGTTTTTGGTTAAGTAACAAGTGATTATAGGTACTTTTTAAAATTATATTGAGGATACTGGTGGTAACAGTAATGTGGTGTTCAACTTCAAACTAAACATTTTGTTTAAAATATTGATTGAGGTTTTTCAATCAATGTTTTTAGAGCGCTTAATAGGCGGAATAAACCGGCTCCAATTGACTACAATGTTGGCTTACTTTTGCTAATGTTGGAACGTATAAAAAAGAAAAGAAAAGAAAAACCTATGTGTGCTTGTCTCACATAAGGATTCCAAATAGTCGGCAAAATTCCCAAAAAATAGTGCAGTTCCCATTTTTTAAAGGCCTACTGAAATGAGATTTTCTTATTTAAACGGGGATAGCAGGTCCAATCTATGTGTCATACTTGATCATTTCGCGATATTGGCATATTTTTGCTAAAAGTATTTAGTAGAGAACATCGACGATAAAGTTTGCAACTTTAGGTCGCTAATAAAAAAGCCTTGCCTTTACCGGAAGTCGCTGACGATGACGTCACAAGGGTGAGGGCTTCTTAAGTCCTCACATTGTTTTTAATGGGAGCCTCCAGCAGAAAGAGCTATTCCGACCGAGAAAACGACAATTCCCCCATTAATTTGAGCGAGGATGAAATATTCGTGAATGAGGATATTGAGAGTAAAGGACTAGAAAAAAAGTTAAAAAAAAAAAAAAAAACTTACTATGATAATTCTGGAAAATCCCTTATCTGCCCATTGTGTTAGTGTTTTAGAGAGATTAAATTGCACCTAAAGTCGGAGGGGTGTGGCTACGGGTATGTGTGTTGACTCAGAGTCTCTGTGGCAAGTCACGCTGCTGGAAGCTCCGCTGATGTCGCCGCATGACGCCGCGTGTCGCCGGTAAGAGCAAACTTATTACCACAATTTTCTCACCAAAAACTGCTGGTTGACATTTGGTCGGGATCCATGTTCGCTTGACCGCTCAGATCCATAGTAAAGCTTTGCCTCCCGGAATTTTAAACAAGGAAACACAGACTGTTTGTGTGGCTAAAGGCTAAAAGCTCCCACCTACATCTTTCTACTTTGACTTCTCCATTATTAATTGAACAAATTGCAAAAGATTCAGCAACACAGATGTCCAGAATACTGTTTAATTATGCGATTAAAGCAGACTACTTATAGCTTGGATCGGGCTGGAAAATAATATCCGCTACAACCTGAAACGTCAAACGACGCGTCATCGTACGAGTCATCATTCCGCGACGTTTTCAACACGACAATTTGCGGGAAATTTTAAATTGCAATTTAGTCAACTAAAAAGGCCGTATTGGCATGTGTTGCAATGTTAATATTTCATCATTGATATATAAAACTATCAGACTGCGTGGTCGGTAGTAGTGGGTTTCAGTAGGCCTTTACGCTCCATCACAGAACCAATTAGGCTCATAAGTTGAGGTACTATTGTAAGTGATAATAAAGCATAATAATATAGCATATATGTCTGCAACAAGGTGGAATAGGGGTAAAATGAGTATCTACTGTAACCCAAAACAACATGACGTACAGTAGGTGTAAAATGAGAGTCTTCTGTAATCCACACCAAGAGTGTATTTTTAACCCAACATAACTAAAAAGTGCAAAAATTACCTGTGGCTTCCGTCTGTGTTTGGTTTTCAGCTCCAGGAGGGAACTCTGAAGCTGCAGCCCATTTGGCAGCTTCATCGACCTCCATATTTTCCCAGCCTTCAGCATCAGGATACACATCCTCCTTAACTGACTGTTGCTGGGGACAGGGTTGGACATGTAGTTTAGCAGCATAAGGTACTATAAGCCTGTGCAACAAAATCACATTTACAGGAGGAAAGTGCAAAAATTCTTACTCCGTTGCTGCCCCCCATGAAGGCGCCCACCAGCCCTTTTGCAGCTTCCTGGGCAACTTTAACCCCTGCTCCCAGTGAGGAGTTACAGGCAATAAATCGAAGCTGTTCCCCTTGGGTGGCGATCAGTGCAGATCCTACTTTACTTGCACCCCGTAGCACCTGTACGACCTCTGACATCATCACTGTGCACAGACAGGTACAATATGGCCAGAAGGTCAGAGGATATCACCATATTGTAAGAAATAACATGCAACATGTTTACAGTAATAGTACAATGTAGGCTACATATATTATGGTAAAATATACATGTAATATTATTACTTTGTACCAGATACTGTGTTTAATGGCTGTCCTACTGGCTCTTTTATGCCGCCCTAGTGGCTCCCTGGAGCATTTTTAAAAAAGGATTGAAAATGGAAAAATATGGGGGAAAATGTTTAGTTTTAGTATGTGTTTTGTTTGAGGACAAATATGACACAAACCTTCCCAATTGTAAGACAGCCCACTGTTTCATAAGTTTGTGTGTATGCATCACTGATGAGAGTGTCTGGTGAACATCATTTTGTCCAAGTAATTTTGGCGGTTCTTGAACTCAGCATAGTGTGGACTGTGACGCAACAGTTTTGTTTCCTTTGAAAATCTTCCACTCCCTCTTTGTCTCTTTTGTCCACCAAAAGTTTTATGCTGTGCGTGGATGCACAAAGGATGAGCTTTGTTGACGTTATTGTCTTGTTGGAGTGCTAATCGGGCATATTTGGTCAGTGCATGTCTGCAAGCCAATCAATGCTAACATACATCATTATGCCTCATTCATAGGTATATTTGGACTTTTTTAATATCCTTCACTTTTATCCTCTTGGCAAGTTCTCTTCCCCAACCCGGAGATAGCACTCCACCCTTTCCCCGGCGAGAACCATGGACTCGGACATGGAGGTCCTGTCTTTTATCCCAGTCGCTTCACACTCGGCTGAGAACCGATCCAGTGAGAGCTGAAGATCCTGGCCTGATGAAAACATCAGGACCACATCATCTGCAAAAAGCAGAGACCTAATCCTGCAGCCACCAAACTGCATCCCCTCAACGCCCTGACTGCGCCTAGAAATTCTGTCCACAAAAGTTATGAACTGTCGGTGCGGCGTCTTTAGTAACGCGGACACTGTATCGATCCATTGTGGTGAAGAAGGAGCTGAGCCGGAAGGCAAAGTTCTCAATTTACTGGTTGATATACGTTCCCAAAAACAGGCCCCTGGGGATAGGTTGATTGGCAACACCAAATTGGCCCTATTGTGTGAATGTGAGTGTGAATGTTGTCTGTCTATATGTGTTTGCCCTGTGATGAGGTGGCTACTTGTCCAGGGTGTACACCGCCTTCCGGCCGAATGCAGCTGAGATAGGCTCCAGCACCCCTCGCAACCTCAAAAAAAGGGACAAGCGGTAAAAAACGGATGGATGGATGGATGGATTTACGTTCCCATCCACACCTATGGTCATGACCTTTGGGTTATGACCGAAAGGACAAGATCACGGATACAAGCGGCCAAAATGAGTTTCCTCTGCCGGTTGGTGGGGCTCTCACTTAGAGATAAGGTGAGAAGCTCTGTCATCCGGGAGGAACTCAAAACTAAAGCCGCTGCAACAAGAGGAGCCAGATGAGGTGGTTCGGGCATCTGGTCAGGATGCAACCCGAACGCCTCCCGAGGGAGGTGTTAAAGGCACGTTTGACTGGCAGGAGGCCACGGGGAAGACCCAGGACACGTTGGGAAGACTATGTCTCCAAGATGACCTGGGAACGACCTCGGGATCCCCTGGGAGAAGATGGACGAAGTGGCTGGAGAGAGGGTAGTCTGGGCTTCTCTGCTTAGGCTGCTGTCCCCGTGACCCGGCTTCGGATAAACGGAAGCAAATGGATGGATGGATATAATTTATATTTGCATGTATCATGACACATTATCTGTATGTAATATTGGCTGCATTTCAGACAGTTGTTTGTGTGCCATGTTGTTACAGACCACAGCAAACATTACCTAGCTCAGTGTTGCTCAAATGGGGGTACCCCTGGGGGTACTTGAAGGTATGCCAAGGGGGATGTGAGATTTTTAAAAAGTATTCTAAAAATATCAACAATTCAAAAATCCTTTATAAAAATATTTATTGAATAATACGTCAACAAAATATGAATGTAAGTTCATATAATGAGAAAAAAAAAATACAACGATGCAATATTCAGTGTTGACAGCTAGATTTTTTGTGGACATTTTCCATAAATATTGATGTTCAGGATTTTTTTTTTGTGGAGAAATGTTTAGAAATAAGTTCATGAATCCAGATGGATCTCTGTTACAATCCCCAAAGAGGGCACTTTAAGTTGATGATTACTTTTATGTCTAAAAATCTTTGTTTATAATTGAATCACTTGTTTATTTTTCAACAAGTTTTTAGTTGTTTTTATATCTTAGTTTCCAAATAGTTCAAGAAAGACCACTACAAATGAGAAATAATTTGCACTGTTATACAATTCAATAAATCAGAAACTGATGACATAGTGCTGTATTTCACTTCTTTATCTCTTTTTTTCTACCAAAAATGCTTTGCTCTGATTAGGGGGTACTTGATTTAAAAAAATCTTCACTAGGGGTACATCACTGAAAAAAGGTTGAGAACCACTGACCTAGCTTGCAAAAGATTGTAGTAAATCTATTTAAAAAAGACAGCCTGCAGTTTCCTTTAACTTGGACACACCCATCTATACCTCTCGCCATTAAAAGTCAGTAATTTCCAGGAGTTATCTCACCTTCTGATTTCTAATGATGCAAAAATGTGTAGAATAAATATTACATTTCAACATTTCTGTCAACAAAGATTTGCTTCAGCCTGCGACACATAGTAATTTTGATAGTAAGCTATTATAGCTTGGGCTTCACGGTGGAAGAGGGGTTAGTGCGTCTGCCTCACAATACCAAGGTCCTGAGTAGTCAGGGTTCAATCCCGGGCTCAGGATCTTTCTGTGTGGAGTTTGCATGTCCTCCCCGTGAATGCGTGGGCTCCCTCCAGGTACTCCGGCTTCCTCCCACTTCCAAAGACATGCTCCTGGTAATAGGTTGATTGGCAACACTAAACTGGCCCTAGTGTGAATGTTGTCCGTCTATATGTGTTGGCCCTGTGATGAGGTAGGGACTTGTCCAGGGTGTACCCCGCCTTCTGCCCGATTGTTGCTGAGATAGGCGCCAGCGCCCCCCGCGACCCCAAAGGGAATAAGCGGTTGAAATGGATGGATGGGCTATTATAGCTAATAAAGACATTTGTCATGTGTTGCCTTCATTATAACACTTATATACCGCTTTTCATTCTTTGCGGCTCCAGACTGATTAGTTTGTTGTATTTTTGGTCCAATATGTCTCTTTCAACGTTTTTGGGTTGCCGACCTCTGGTTTAACCTTACCTTGCATGCAATTGTCAGGTCTAGCAATGTGTCATTGGCACGTGTTTGCGTAGCTGACGGAATAATTCTAACAGATGTGTGAAAAAATAATCCTATAACGTTAACTATATGTCAAAAAGTAAATACTGCCTTTACGATTCATGTATTCATCCCACGTCGTGCAATGCTACAGTGGAGCAGTGGGAAATAGCACGACGGACCGACGACGTGGGTGTATGGTTGATATTTCCAAGCGCAAAGAACGTAACTACATAAAATACATTCTTATTGTTAATAATTATAAATACTCACTTTTTCAAAAGTGATGTAGTTCAAGTTTTGTAGTGGGGTTGTCCGCTGCGGTCAAGGTATGCGTGGGGAGGAATGGATGTCTGTTTTGCAACGTTACGTCTCAACACCCGGAAGTTGAGGCTTGACTGACGGGATTGCAATCCAATCAAAACGCCCAATATACGACAATTATACTTAGACCTTTTTTTTAACCAATGACACATAAGTATTGTCGCTGAAGGGCGTGTCACACTGTGTTTTCAGTCCAATTAAATGCACTTTAAGGCGGGCCTAAAAAGAACATTGACAAATAGGAATCAAGGGGGTGTAGCTGTTCTGGAAGACGAGAAGCGCAACATGTTATTTTATTTATTTTCATTTATTTACACAAGTATATATATATATATATATATATATATATATATATATATATATATATATATATATATATATATATATATATATATATATGGGGTGGGGAAAAAATCGATTCAAATACGAATTCTCATTTTCTTTTTTTTTTAATCGATTTAAAAAAAAAATTTTTTTTTTTTAAATCAATCCAACAAACCAATTCACAGCAATACCATAACAATGCAATCCAATTCCAAAACCAAACCTGACCCAGCAACACTCAGAACTGCAATAAATAGAGCAACTGAGAGGAGACACAAACACGACACAGAACAAACCAAAAGTAGTGAAACAAAATTGAATATTATCAACAACAGTATCAATATTAGTTATAATTTCAGCATAGCAGTGATTAAAAATCCCTCATTGACATCATCATTGGACATTTATAAAATAAAATAAAAAGAACAATAGTGTCACAGTGGCTTACACTTGCATCGCATCTCATAAGCTTGACAACACACTGTGTCCAATATTTTCACAACGATAAAATAAGTCATATTTTTGGTTCGTTTAATAGTTAAAACAAATGTACATTATTGCAATCAGTTGATGAAACATTGTCCTTTACAATTATAAAAGCTTTTTTTTTTAAATATACTCTGCTAGCATGTCAGCAGACTACGGTAGTTCTTGCTGAAATCCTATGTATTGAATGAATATAGAATAGTTTTTAATCGAAAAATATCGTTTTTCAATCGAGAATCGCGTTGAATCGAAAAAAATCGATATATAATCGAATCGCGACCCCAAGAATGGATATTGAATTGAATTGTGGGACACCCAAAGATTCGCAGCGCTAATATACATATATATCTATATTTATATAGATATATATATATATATATATATATATATATATATATATATATATATATATATATATATATTTACACAAGTAGTCTGCCAGATATAGATGTCATATTTTTCTCATTTTTGCGTAACACATATAATATCTAATCCAGGGGTTCTTAACCTTTTTGACCTCGGAGCCCAACTTTTCCACTCGAATATTAACACTGAATTTTTTATCTTAGTCTTTATATTAATCATATTCAATAATTATATCTAACTTACTTACAGTTTATAATCTTGTCAAATGATATTAAACCATGTATTAATACACATATACCTTAGGCATAGTTTAGGCTGATTTGAAGCTAACTAAAGAAATCAGAATCAGAATTAGAAATACTTTATTAACCCCCGAGAGGAAATAAAAATTTCCAGCACAATCCCATTCAAGATCAGACAAAAATTACAGGGAGATAGTACAGGATCAAACATTACAGGGAGACAGAACAGGATCGCTGACAGGTCTGCCAAATTACGGCACCCCTTACAAATTGCATAAAATGGGTGTAATAACTAACTGATGAAAAATGTTTTTGTGCACAATTATGTTGCGCTGAAATAAATGTACTTAATTAATATAAATTAAGGTGCAAATGGAAAAATACAGCTTCACCCCTTTTATCATAATTTTTACGCTTAAGAAACTTCCAGAAGTCCAGAATTGTTTGACATTGTCATTACTGCAGCTGAGATAGGCGCCAGCGCCCCCCGCGACCTCAAAAGGGAATAAGCGGTAGAAAATGGATGGATGGATGGATGTCATTAATGCCACAAGCGGTGGAAAATTGTATTACAACTGAGTAGAGCTGCATATGAACCACAGCTGAGAAATGTTTATGGGGCCTTCAGGAGGTGCTCTTGACCCAAAAATGGGCCCTATGGTTATGAAACACTGATCTAATCCAAGGTTGTTCTTTGTTTCTTGTGTAGACAAACCAGGCACAATCCGCCTCATATAAGCCTAAACTCAGACCCTCCTAGGTAATGTAACTTCCTTGTTTACATAGAGATGAGCCCGTGCAGACATTTTTGCAGCAAATTTTTTTAAACAAGCTGCCATGAAATCAGGCATTTTAGGCTGCAAATCTCCAAAATATGCCCACAAATCCTGGAGGGGACATTTCAGTGTTGAAAGTATGTAATAGTGATGCCTGATACTGCTACTAATTTTCTTTCCAATACGGTCCCAAGTAAAATTCAGGCTGGTATTGGGGATACCGATCTGATGCCGATACTTTGTGCAACTATACCTAATGTGTCTGCTAAAATTCCAATTGCGTTACATGCTTACATAGGCACAAGCAAAAATAGTTCCTACCAATAGTGTTACATTAAGACAGGGGTCACCAACCTTTTTGAAACCAAGAGCTACTTGTTGGGTACTGATTAATGTGAAGGGCTACCAGTTTGGTACACACATAAATAAATTGCCAGAAATAGCCAATTTGCTCAATTTACCTTTAATAAATAAATCTATACATGTAAAAAATGGGTATTTCTGTCTGCCATTCCGTCGTAATTTTTTTTCCCTTTTACAGAAGGTTTTTTGTAGAGAATAAATGATTAAAAAAAACACTTAATTGAACGGTTTAAAAGAGGAGAAAACACCAAAAAAATTAAAATTAAATTTTGAAACATAATTTATCTTCAATTTCAACTCTTTAAAATTAAAAATTCAACTGAAAAAAATGAGGAGAAAAACTAGCAAATTGGAATCTTTTTGAAAAAAATTAAAAAAAAGAATTTATGGAACATCATTAGTAATTTTTCCTGATTAAGATTAATTTTAGAAATTTTGATGACATGTTTTAAATAGGTTAAAATCCACTTTGAAATAAGATTTAAATTTGATTCTACAGATTTTGTAGATATGCCAGAATATTTTTTTTGAATTGTAATCATAATAAGTTTGAAGAAATATTTCACGAATATTCTTCGTCGAAAAAACAGCAGCTAAAATGAAAATTTAAATTAAAATGTATTTATTATTCTTTACAATAAAAAAAATAAATTTACTTAAACATTGATTTTAATTGTCAGGAAAGAAGAGGAAGGAATTTAAAAGGTAAAAAGGTATATGTGTTTAAAAATCCTAAAATAATTTTTAAGGTTGTATTTTTTCTCAAATTGTCTTTCTGAAAGTTATAAGAACTAAAGGTAAAAATAAATGAATTTATTTAAACAAGTCTTTAAAATATTTTCTTGGATTTTCAAATTCTATTTGAGTTTTGTCTCTCTTAGAATTAAAAATGTCGAGCAAAGCGAGACCAGCTTGCTAGTAAATAATTAAAATTTAAAAAATAGTGGTAGCTCACTGGTAAGTGCTGTTATTTGAGCTATTTTTAGAACAGGCCAGCGGGCTACTCATCTGGTCATTATGGGCTACCTGGTGCCCGCGGGCACCGCGTTGGTGACCCCTGCAATAAGACAAGATCTCATTGACTTAGTTACATTATACTCTGTTCCTGTTAATGATATTCATCATCTCAAATAACTTAAGTACCAAAAGTATCAATATTTTGATTAGAGAATCGATATTAGAGCATACAGATTTGCTATTGGCGGTAATGGTATTTCAGTATCGATTCGCACGTCACTAGTATGTAACACAATTTCAGGAACTATTACTTTGTACCGTCATGCTGTAATGCAGTGGTCCTCGAACCTCTTTCACCAAGTACCACCTCAGAAAACATTTGGCTCTCTAAGTACCACCTTAATGGCTAACAATAAAATACAACAGCATAGTAGGCCTAAGTATTCATTAAACAAGTGCCCCTATAATGACCAACATTAAAATACAGAAGAGCTGTGAATCTTTGGGCACCACATGATTTGATTCAATTTAAATCTTTGCGGAAGCGATTCGATATAGAATCAATTCTCGATTCAAAACAATTCTTGAGTCAAAATCACTCCTTTTTTCATAACATTAGGTGCCAGTTTTATGAATAACTACATTTCTCCAAAACAGCCGTGATACATTTCTTTATTACTTAAAAAGGTTTTGTTAAATAGAATTCAACCCAAATATTTAATCAAGTCAAATGCAGACAAGGCAACAAGAGAAGTATCCCACACTTTTCTTTTGTAAAGTAAATCTGTACAGCAGATTTGGGCATCTACATCAACAATATGATTTGTCTGAGTGATTGGACAGAACAACAAAAATAAATAAATAAATAATATATATTTTCAAAATCTATTTTGGATTTTTTTAATCGATTTAAATCGTTAAAAATAAAAAACACAAGTTATTCTAAAATCGTTTTTTCGTTTTAACAGCCCTAAAATACAGTAGCGTGGTAGGCATAAGTATGTATCGATAAAACACCAGCATAATGACCAACATTAAAATACAGTAGCGTAATTGGTCTAAGTATTCATTTAAAATCCAGGCAGAGGATTTATTGAACATGTATCTTTAATATTTTTTGGCAACTGTTACATTACAGGGCTTCACGGTGGTAGAGGGGTTAATGCGTCTGCCTCACAATACAAAGTAGTACTGGGTTCAATCCCGGGCTCTGGATCTTTCTGTGTGGAGGTTGCATGTTCTCCCCGTGAATGCGTGGGTTCCCACCGGGTACTCCGGCTTCCTCCCACTTCCAAAGACATGCACCTGGGGATAAGTTGATTGGCAACACACAAAAATTGGCCCTAGTGTGTGAATGTGAGTGTGAATGTTGTCTGTCTATCTGTGTTGGCCCTGCGATGAGGTGGCGACTTATCCTGGGTGTAAGCCGCCTTCCGCCCAATTGTAGCTGAGATAGGCCCCAGAGCCCCCTGCGACCCCAAAAGGGAATGAGTGGTAGAAAATGGATGGATGGATGGATATATGAAATACTCGAGTTGGTGAATTATACTCCTCCCCTCTTAACCACGCCTCCGCCCCACCCCCAACCACGCCCCCCAACCCCCACCTCCCGAAATCGAAGGTCTCAATGTTGGCAAGTATGGTTATAAGAAGCAAAGTAAAAAAATATATGAATTTATTCAAACAAGTGAAGACCAAGTCTTTAAAATATTTTCTTGGCTTTTCAAATTCTATTTGAGTTTTGTCTCTCTTAAAATCAAAAATGTCGAGCAAAGCGAGACCAGCTTGCTAGTAAGTATAGTTGTGATCAAAATTATTCAACCCCCACACAATTTTGGTGCTTTAGCAAGTTGGACATTTATTCCGTATTTTGTTTATAGTCATATCAAATAAAGATGTGTCAAATAGACAAATGCAACTTAAATTGTAACACTGTATTTTACAAAATACCAAAAAAGGACATTTTTCTTGATATCTCATTGAAAAAATTATTCAACCCCTTGAAGATCATAACTCTTAAGAACAGAATTTGAATAGGGTCTTTTCAATCAGGTGTTGAAAACACCTGTAGATGTGATTAGAACCATAACGAGAAACAATTAAACTGTTTGAAAAAGACTGTGAAGTCCAGGGAGTGGTCAAAGAAGTCAAGAGAGGAGGTAATTTCTCTTCATAAGAAAGGATATGAATATAAGAAAATAGCAAAGACATTACACATTCCAAGATAAACAGTTGGGAGCATAATTCACAAATTTAAAGCTAAAGGCACAGTGGAAACACTACCTGGGCGTGGTAGAAAGAGGATGCTGTGTGCAACTGCTGTCCGGTTTTTGAAGCGTACAGTGGTGAAAAACCCCCGGGAAACAGCTGAGGAACTACAACAGGACATTGCAGAAAGGGGAACGCAGGTTTCGTCCCAGACATTAAGGCGCACACTACGAGATGAAGGCCTCCATGCCAGAACTCTGAGGCGCACCCCACTTCTGACTACTAGGCACACAAAAAATAGACTTCAGTATGCCAAAAAACATCTGGACAAACCCCAAAGGTTTTGGGAAACTGTTCGATGGAGTGATGAGACAAAACTGGAACTCTTTGGGCCTATGAATCAATGTTATGTCTGGAGGAGAAAAAATGAAGCTTACAAATAGAAGAACACCTTTCCTACTGTTAATCATGCTCTGGGGCTGTTTCTCTGCCTCAGGTACCGGGAATCTCCAGTGCGTTCAAGGCATTATGAATTCTATTTCCTACCAGAATATATTAGCTGCAAATGTCATGAAGTCAGTGACAAAGCTGAGGCTTGGGAGACGTTGGACCTTCCAACAGGACAACGATCCCAAGCATACCTCCAAATCAACATCAGAGTGGTTGCAGAAGAAGGGCTGGAAGACTCTGGAGTGGCCTTCACAGTCGCCAGACCTGAATCCTATAGAAAACCTGTGGTGGGACTTGAAGAAGGCAGTTGCAGCACGCAAGCCCAAGAATATGAATGAACTGGAGGCCTTTGCCCTAGAGCAGGGGTAGGGAACCTATGGCTCACGAGCCAGATGTGGCTCTTTTGATGACTGCATCTGGCTCTCGGATAAATCTTAGCTGACATTGCTTAATATGATAAGTAATGAATGATTCCACTTGTAATCACAGTGTTAAAAATAATGTTCAAAATATAAAACATTCTCATGCATTTTTAATCCATCCATCTGTTTTCTACCGCACCCGTTCAAGAATTTGAGTTAATGGTAAGAAGTTATTTATTTATTCTTGGTTAGTGTGGGGCTTGCCCTCCTGGTGTTCGTCAGACCACCAAGGACCAACATGAGCGCCTGTTTCAGGGTTACAATATTGTTTTATTTTTCAATAAGTCTCTCAGTTGCTTTCCAGCAATTGTATTTTTCTCTTTCGTTTTTGCTCCCGCTCTGGCTCCAGCCCCAACCCCGTCTCTCCTCCTGGCTGCTGCTTATCACAGAGCGACAGGTGATTAGATAACAAGGCCCAGGTGGGCCGTCTACGCACCTGTCGCTGATTTCGAGGCCGGTCCTGGCACACCCCAGTTCGCTGCAGGCCAGCAAGCCACGCCCCCTCCACAGTTAGCTCGAGAATAACAATGTTATTACAAAGAATAACAGACCTATTATACTTTAGAAATGTTGGTCTTACTTAAAAATGCACGCGTTTAGTTTTGTTCAGTGTAAAAAAAAATATTATATGGCTCTTACGGAAATACATTTTAAAATATTTGGCTTTTTGGCTCTCTCAGCCAAAAAGGTTCCCGACCCCTGCCCTAGAGGAATGGGCTAAAATACCTGTAGATCGTTGCAAGAAGCTTGTGTCCGGTTATGTATCACGTTTGAAGGATGTAATTACTGCCAAAGGGTGTTCTACTAAGTACTAAAGATGCATGTAACTAGGGGGTTGAATAATTTTGTCAATGAGATATTAAGAAAAATGTCCATTTTTGGTATTTTGTAAAATACAGTGTTACAATTTAAGTTGCATTTGTCTATTTGACACATCTTCATTTGATATGATTATAAACAAAATACGGAATAAACGTCCAACTTGCTAAAACACAAAAATTATGTGGGGGTTGAATAATTTTGATCAAAACTGTAAATACAATTTAAAAAATAGAGGCCGCTCACTGGTAAGTGCTGCTATTTGAGCTATTTTTTAGAACAGGGCAACGGGCTACTCATCTGGTCCTTACGGGCCCGCGGGCACCGCGTTGGTGACCCCTGTGCTGGACGGTGTTGGCCAGTGAGCGGGGAAGCGGCGCAGCAGAGAAGGGCAGGGAGGGGGGGGGGGGAGCGGAGCATATTCCATATATGGGCATACCACCGACTCTGGCTTGCTATTGGCCGCTCGCCGTATGCAGCTGCTTGTCAACAAGATGGCTTTCCTCCCTCTGCCGTGTTGACACTGATTATTTTGGTATCCCAGTGCGCATACCGTAAAAGCTTGTGTCACTTCTAAATAGATAGCGGGAGAGGGGCCGTCGAGAGTCCTAACAAGGTAAACGCTCGGCCGGGCTGTGTTCAGAGAAGTGACAAAGCCGCCGCTGAGATAAGGCTGGAGCGTAGAAAAGTAAGCTAAGTGTCGAGGCTAGCCTCAGCCCAGCTAGCTTTTAGCTTACGTGGACACGGACAAGTCAAGTCGTGTCACCTGCATTTCACAACACTAACCGCTTCGGTCGGGACTAATATAACGAGGGCAGTCGTATCATTGGCGGTTTAAAGACCCACGACGGTTGTTTTGTGGGAAGCCAAGTAGTAAAGGTAAGAGGTTCAGTCAGAAGTAATCCAATGTTTTTCTACCTTGTTAGCGTGCTAGCTACTTTGCAGGTGAATTACGGTATCAAGTTAGCAGCTCTGTTAGCCAATGCTGTCTATTTACGTTAGGCTTGCATGCGGATTTTGACTAAATACACATTTATTAAAGCACTGCTAGGGTCAAGCGATGCGAAAAGGACATATTACACCTGCTTGTCCTGCACGATCAACAAGAAATTGAGTTTCTGTGACGCGACGCAGGCTTGGATTGTGCTAATTGGGCAACATGCCACTGGATTTGCCAGCAGACTAGTCTTTTTTGATTGATTGAAACTTTTATTAGTAGATTGCACATTCCGTACAATTGACCACTAAAATAGTAACACCCGAATACGTTTTTCACCTTGTTTAAGTCGGGGTCCACGTTAATCAATTCATAGTACAAATATATACTATCAGCATAATACAGTCATCACACAAGTTAATCATCATAGTATATACATAGAATTATTTACATTATTTACAATCCGAAGGGTGGGATGTGGAGCTTTAGTTGATATAAGGCAAAACCGGTTCTGGATCACAAATCACTCCACATTCTCTTTTGTTCATTAGTTTTACCATACTTAACCTACTGTGTGGAAGTCTGGGGGAATAATTATAAAAGCTCATTAAACATAATAACTATACTTCAGAAAAGAGCTGTACGCATCATCAACAAGGTTGGATATCTGAACCATACTCTTTCACTATTCTTACAGTCAAGAATATTGAAATTAAATGATATTATTTTGTATCAAACTGCACAAATAATGTATAAAGCCAAAATAAATAAACTCCCAGGAAGCATTCAAAAATTGTTCAGCACACGAGAGGGGGATTATAATTTAAGGGGGAATTTTAATTTCAAAATGCTTAGTTGTAGAACGACCATCAAAAATTTTTGTATTTCAATCTGTGGAGTGAAACTATGGAATGATTTGAATGTGGAGTTAAAGCAATGTCCAAACATAAACCAGTTTAAAAAGGAGTATAGGTACATGGTATTCCAGAGGTACAGAGCTGAAGAAGGGCTTTGATATTGGGTTTCTTGTGTTACAAAAGAGTTTGGGGCTGCCCATTGAGGCAGTGGTACTGCTGTTTTGGCATGATACCATTTCCATGAGCACTTGTGGTAACGGTTTGGCTATGTATGTGTGTAGTGTGCATATGTATGTATATACAAGTTCATTAAGTTTGTACATAGAGTGAACAGGTAGTTCTAGCTCAGAGTAATTTATGATTTAAAGAAAAGGAGTGGGATTAAATAAGTGTAAACTTCTTCTCACTCCTTTTCAAATATGTAAGAAAAAAAAAAAGTCCAATGCTCATTTTTTTTTTTTTAATTCTCCATTGTTTTCATTTTGTTATAATGGCTGTTAAGGCTACAGCACTGTATTGGATCATGCTTGCGCTTGTTTTTTTTTTTGCATATTTGAAATAAAGGTACATCAATCAATATCAGTACTACAGTCAACAATTGCATCAACAGAGAAAAGGACATTGAAACAGTGTAGGTCTTACTTGGTAGGACATGTACAGCGAGCAGAGAACATGGTGATTTCAGATCGCATAAGAACAAGTATATACATTAGAAATACATTTGATTATTTACATTAAGTTATTTACAATCCAGGAAGATGGGATATGAATGGAGGAGGGTATTAGTAAAGGGTTGAAGTTGCCTGGAGGTGTTGATTTGGAGCGGTTTTGAAGGAATGGAGGTGTTGATTTGGAGCGGTTTTGAAGGAATATAGAGATGCACTTACTTTTACACCAGTTGAGAGTGCATTCCACATTGATGTGGCATAGAAAGAGAATGGGTCAAGACCTTTGTTGGATCGGAAGCTAGGTTTAACGTGGTTTGTGCAGCTCCCCTTGATGTTGTGGTTATGGCGGTCATTTACGTTAAGGAAGTAGTTTGACATGTACTTCGGTATCAGGGAGGTGTAGTGGATTTTATAGACTAGGCTCAGTGCAAGTTGTTTTACTCTGTCCTCCACCCTGAGCCAGCTCACTTTGTAGAAGTGGGTTGGAGTGAGGTGTGATCGGGGGTGGAAGTCTAAAATTTACCGGACTAGCTTGTTCTGGGATGTTTGGAGTCTAAATTTGAGGGTTTTGGAGGTGCTGGGGTACCAGGAGGTGCAAGTGCAATCAAAAAAGGGTTGAATGAGAGTTCCCGCTAGAATCTTCAAGGTGCTTTTGTTGACCAGAGAGGAGATTCTGTAGAGGAATCTTGTTCTTTGAATGACCTTTTTGATTACCTTGGTTGCCATTTTATCACAGGAAAGATTAGCCTCTAGAATGGAACCTAGGTAGGTGATCTCCTCTTTCCTGGTCAAGCGGTGGGCTTACAATAACAATTACCATCGATCACATTTTAGAGATGTCGTACATCCCATAATGTTAGTGTTTAATGGTGTGTATTATGCAGTTAAAAAGCCCAGAACACGCTGCTTTGAGCTAGCGCAGTGGTTCTTAACCTGGGTTCGGTGAGTCAGCCTCAGGGGTTCGTCGGAGGTCAAAACACACCTGAGTCATCGTATGAATAAAAACTTCTCCCTATCGGCGTATTACGAATACGGCAACAGCTGAAGGATTTGCAGGTGTGTAATTTGTTGTAACTTTATGCACTGTGTTGGTTTTGTTGTCTGAACAAGGTGATGTTCATGCACGGTTCATTTTGCGCACCAGTAAAAAAAAAACATTGTCGCACTTTAGTATTGGGAACATATTCACCATTAATTAGTTGCTTATTAACATGCAAAATAGTAACATATAGGCTTTTAACTAGTCATTATTAAGTACTTATTAATGCCTTATTCAGCAAGGCCCTATTATAACCCTAACCCTCTAACCTTGACCCTAACCCTAACCAAATAACTCTGAATTAAGTCTTTGTTACTTAGAATATGTTCCCGTAGTGTCCAAATAACTCTAAATTAAGTCTTTGTTCCTTAGAATATGTTCCCCATACTAAAGTGTTACCTAAAACATATAACTTTGTCTTGAATTTGAAAAAAAACAAAAACATTTTATTCTTCACTAAAGAAGGGTTCGCTGAATGCGCATATGAAACTGGTGGGGTTCGGTACCTCTAACAACCACTGAGCTAGCGTCAGAGTCAGTGTAATCCACTGGCACTGTTCTGTTAAATTGCTACATGAGACATGGTAACAGCAGCTTTCTGTTGTAAAATAGGCGTTTAGTAGTTTTAATTAGATTAGTTTGGGCATTAAAGCCATTAACTTGGGTTTGAAGTAGCCACCGATGGGACGACACTGTCTCAGTGTGCTGATTGAATTTAGACAGATAACAATGCATGTTAGGTGTAATGCCTCGGTTATTGACCAATCAAAGTCTATCTTGTAAGGATGTCACTGGGATGTATACTTCCAGAAACACCAGGAAACTACCATGAATTGATTAACGTGGACGCCGACTTAAACAAGTTGAAAAAAGTATTCGGGTGTTACCATTTAGTGGCCAATTGTACGGAATAGGGCTGGGCGATATTGGCTTTTATTAATATCTCGATATTTTATGCCATATCTCGATATACGATATATATCTCGATATTTTGCCTTAGCCTTGAATGAACACCTGATGCATATAATCACAGCAGTATGATGATTCTATGTGTCTACATTAAAACATTCTACTTCATACTGCATTAATATATGCTCATTTTAAACTTTCATGCAGAGAGGGAAATCACAACTAAGTCAATTTACCAAAACTGTATTTATTAAATACTCTTCATTCTCCCTCGGGTGACTTTTTAAATGAAAGAACAAATTAGTAGTGCTGCTACCTTTTGTATCAACACTTCTGCTGCATACTTTGCATATTGCTATTGTTTGCTGAATATCTTCCCGCTTGAAGCCAAACCACCGCCAGATGATGGGCCCCATGCTGTTTTTTTGGGGCATTAATTGTTCTTCCTCCATTTGTGATCAGTTTTGCACCTTTTCTTTTTTGTAATGTCACTCGCACCGCTCCGCTTGCACCACCTGCCTCAGCTAACGTTAGCCATGCTGCTACCTCTCTGGTCAACCAGGGCGTATGACGCTACACGCGTGACAGTATGTGATGTATGTAAGAAGGTGGGCTTGTTTTACGTCTCTGTGAGAAGGAGACACGAGATGGAGTGAGAAACGCCTGTAGTGTAATGCCAGCAGCTAAAAGCAACTGCGTGAGAACGTATATTCGAATATTATGATACAGTAATTTTCTATATCGCACAGAGGCAAACTCGCAATATATCGCCCAACCCTAGTACGGAATATGTACTTTATCTACTGTTAAGTTTCAATCAATCCATCAATCTTGCAGACACTTTTCAAGGTGTTTGTTGTCTATGTTGGCTGTGTTTGGTATAGTATTTCAGAACTGATTACTGTTCTGAATCAGGCACTCTGCTATATATAATGCCTGGTTCACACCCTGGAAACCAACTTAGTTGTTATTTTGTTGTGAAACATACATTCTTAATCAGCCGTTGTTGTCTTGCTGACGTAAATTTATACAAATGTGTACGAGAGTGCATGGTAACAATTTGAAGTTGTATTGTAAGGGATGTGTTAAGGAATCAGTCAAGGAATTATTCCAAGTGTTTTTTGGTTTAGTGATGGTAGCCATGGTATCCTTGTCCAATGATTTGTTAATTTGGCTGCCTTTATTTGTGTCCTCTGCCGCCTTTTTGGAGATTCTTGGCACTTTAATAATCATGTTACGACAACTGTTGGTTGCTATTGGGAATAGTTAAACATTTGGAAGCCTATGCCAAAAATCGGGGACTTATGATTTACACAGATGTCTTTACTTTATCTTAGTTTGTGTATAAATTGTGTGCATTTTTAAGAAAATGACAATGTACTTGTGGTTACATCACCAATGTCTGATTAGAAAGAAGCTCAAAGCTGCTTCCCAAAGCCTAATACTGTGAATAATTTTCCAGACGTCGACAGAAACTGGCCTGTGCATAAAACTATAACAGGTGTCAGTACGGACAATGCAAACAAAGTCATCATACTCATGATTGTGTGTTCCATCAACAAGAGACACAGGTGCAACTTTATGCCTCAAGTCCCTAGCTCTGAAGTGTTGCTGGCTGCTTCTATGCTTGGCCAGGATTTGGAGGATTAGTTTGATGCAGAAAGCTTAAACCCAAACCTTTTTCAGGCACCGTTTTTCTAATGAAACAATTTAATGTTGCTTGGTTCTCGGGGCTGCTGTGGTATACCAGCTTTATGGTATGCTGCTCTGACATCTAAGGGCATCTGTGCTATGGTTGCTCAATGAAAATATAGTATGTCTGCTTTTAAAGACAGTTTTGCCTTTTTAACATAATAGGATTTTACATTTTGTCTTTAAAGCTGTGAAGTTAGACAAATGTTTTATAAACCCATGATTAAATAAGGTATTTATGTTACAGCACCTAAACTGTCCTTGAAAATACAGTATATATTACGTCTTCAGACCATACGTCCCAACAATTACTTTATCAAACATTACTGATTTTTGAAGACTGTAAAAAGCTGTAAAAGACAAAAACCGGTCACAGTAAGTCAGTGATAAGTCTTGATAAAGGTATATAAAGACAGATAGTCCAGAAATTGTACTCAAACTTAATACCTTTCTAAGGCTTGATTCATCCCACAGGTCTGAGGCTTTCTTGGGCCCACTTAAACCCTAAAGTCCAGCACAATTGGCTAATGTGAGCACTCTGATTTGCACTTAAAGGGGAACTGCACTTTTAAATAAAAATGTATGCCTATTGTTCCAAATCCCTATGAGACAAGATTTATTTTTGCATTCTAATTTGTGATAATTTTTAATTCACTGTAACTCGTAAAAGTCAGTTTACAATACTCAATTCACATTTTGTGACTTGAATATTAACCAAGTATTAGTGATATTGTCGTAAATATGCACCTTAGGAGGAGCTGCTCCAATTTCGTTGTTCTTTGAACCTGTTCATTGCAATAATGACAATAAAACTCTATTCTATTCTATTCTATTCTAAATGCTAACGCAGACAAACTATTTATAGCGGCCAATGTAGACATGATCGATTGATCAGCTGCTTCCTCATTTCCTTGCTCATCAAACTTTACTGTAGTGTAGATCATAGATTATGCCTCTCACCTGGATAGTAACAGGACGAGGATGTAATCCGACATATTGGTACACTTTGACTTCCAATTTGGAACCGTGAATTGCAAAAACGACACAAAAAGATGCTTTGTTCCACCCTCCTTTTCTTAGCAAGGATTATGAGCCATTCTTTATCTAAATGGGAGTATGTGAAATCCTATGAACATTTTAGCAGTCAGCATACAAATGACAACAGACCTTTCACAGTAAGTGATGTTTTATAATGTTTGTTGGCGCTCATAAAGTCTGCAGTGAGCAGTAGTAATCAGTGAAGTAGTTAAAAAAAAGTGAACATTGTGATGCGTTTTTGAAATTACTGCTTAAAATGAGTAAAATACGTAAATATTAAATGTTATTATTAATGTGCCTGTTACATTTTATATATATACTTACACCATATATATATATATATATATATATATATATATATATATATATATATATATATATATATATATATGTGTATATATATATATATAAAACCTTATTGGAGGTGTTTGGATGTTTTTTAGTGGTTTTATAGGCAGAATTGAGCGGCTTCCATCAGCTCCATTACAAGTAGACTTATTTTCCATTTAGAATGCATTTAAAAAGAACATCCGTCGTAATGTCTTTCATAATGATTGTGAAAGATAGTCAAAATGTTTTTAAAAAGTGCAGTTTTCCTCTAATAGAAATCAATAGAAAGACTAAAATTAAATCACTGCTCGCTCATGTCCTTTTTCTCAGTCCCGAAGAAGCAACTACTAATTTGCTGTCAAGTGGCTGTTCTGATAGATTATATATTTAATGATGGCTAATGTTAGCTGTAGGGATGGTAATCAAATGTCTGTATTTACAAGAGATTACAACAGCACTACTTGTAATAATTGCAAGGCTGCTATTTCATCAAGAGGAGGACATGCACAATATGCTGAACATTTGAACATACAGAATGTAATTGCTATAGATCAGTGTTTTTCAACCTTTTTTAAGCCAAGGCACATTTTTTGCTTTGAAAATATCCGGATGCACACCACCAGCAGAAATCAGTAAAAAAACGAAACTCAGATCATAGTAAAATGTCGTTGGTGGGTATGACTTTAAATCATAACCAACCATGCATCACTATAGCTCTTGTCTCAAAGTAGGTGTACTGTCACGACCTGTCACATCACGCCGTGACTTATTTTGAGTTTTTTGCTGTTTTCCTGTCTGTAGTGTTTTAGTTCTTGTCTTGCGCTCCTATTTTGGTAGCTTTTTCTCTATATTTGGTATTTTTCTGTAGCAGTTTCATGTCTTCCTTTGAGCAATATGTCCCGCATCTACTTTGTTTTAGCAATCAAGAATATTTCAGTTCTTTGTATCCTTCTTGGGCAGCACGGTGGGAGATGGGTTATTGTGTCTGCCTCACAATACGAATGTCCTGAGTAGTCCTGGGTTCAATCCCGGGCTCGGGATCTTTCTGTGTGGAGTTTGCATGTCCTCCCTGTGACTGTGTGGGTTCCCTCCGGGTACTCCGGCTTCATCCCACTTCCAAAGACATGCACCTGGGGATAGGGTGATTGGCAACACTAAGTTGGCCCTCGTGTGTGAATGTGAGTGTGAATGTTGTCTGTCTATCTGTGTTGGCCCTGCAAAGAGTGGCGACTTGTAGCTGAGATAGGCACCAGCGCCCCCCGCAACCCCAAAGGGAATAAGCGGTAGAAAATGGATGGATTTATCCTTCTTTGTGTGGACATTGTTGATTGTCATGCCATGTTCGGATTTAATTTGTGGATGCCTTCTCTGCTCCACAGTAAGTCTTTACTGTCGTCCAGCATTCTGTTTTTGCTTACTCTTTAGCCAGTTCAGTTTTAGTTTTGTTTTGCATAACTTTCCCTAAGCTTCAAAGTCTTTTCTTAGGGGCACTCACCTTTTGTTTATTTTTGGTTTAAGCATTAGACACCTTTTTACCTCCACACTGCCTCCCGCTGTTTCCGACAGCTACAAAGCAATTTGCTACCGGCTGCCACCTACTGATATGGAAGAGTATTACACTGTTACCCTGCTGAGGTCTAGACAATACAGGCACTCAACAACAACACATAATTTGCAGACTATAATGACTGGTTTGCAAAAAATATTTTTAACCCAAATGGGTGAAATTAGATAATCTCTCATGGTACGCTAGTGTGCCGCGGCACAGTAGTTGAAAAACACTGCTATAGATGAATGTCCGTTTTTGAACTGAGCTGATCTCATCCCAGCAGCAGTCGCCTAAATGTAAATATAACCGGTACTAACAAACACTGCCTATAATGTCAGCGCTATTATTTGTTAAAATAAAATGAATGCCTTCTCATTTAGAGACAGATTTTGACTGGCTTCAAGGCGGGCAGTAGACATTTCAATTCATGTCTGACGCTAGACGAATGTCACTGAGCAGTGACACATTTTGTGGTCAAAAGTTTACAACCATTTGCCATAGTAGGTGAATGTTCAATTGTTGTTGGAGAAAAGTTCTATGTTTTCCTCCCACCAAATTTTTACTCAGTTCTTTCCATTACACAGGTGTAACTAAAAGAAATTGAATATCGCGTTAAAGTCAATTATTTCCAGTAATTCAACTTTAAATATGAAACTAAGATGTGATATAAACTCATGACAAGCAAAGTGAGATATGTCAAGCCTTTATTAAGATTTTGATGATCATGGTTTACAGTTTTTCAAACCCCACATTTTCTGAATTTTCACATTTTTTAAATTAAGATTTTCATAAACTGTAAGCCATAATTACCAAGATTATAACAAAGGCTTGGCATAGCTCACTTTGAATGTAATGAGTTTATATCACGTTAGTAAATGTTGTATTATTGTGTAATTTCCACGTTTTATTTTGTTAAATTTGACAGAAGAATATTTATTTTCTTATTTATTTATTTTTTAAGTTATTTGTTTCCTATTCTCCGTATGCACCCTCTAAAACATCACTTTAAGCTTTTGTAAGGTCATGTTACCTCTAAACTAAACAAATTGATGCTAATCCACCTTTGTGTTCTATTTATTTCCAAATAAGAATTGATAAGCAAACCGATAAAAAAACAAATCGGTAAGCAGAATCCATAGTGGAATGGGAACCAGAAAACTCTTACCAATTTCTATCTCTAGTTAGCTATCCAAATCGCTATCATTGGCCAACACCACACAATATTACTGCACGTGAACATGTTATGTACTGGCGTAGTCACGTCATTACGTGCTGAAAACCGTAAGAGTGCGAGATATATTGTCTACATTACATTGGATAGTTAGCACACCAAAGGTATCAGTGTAAAGGTTGCTAACAGTCCCTTTAATGCTGTCTCTCTCCAAGCCACAATAGCTACCACTTTGCACTGTAGACATATAAATTACTCGAGATTAGTACATTAAAGTGAGGGTGGGTAAATTGTGCCCACAGCCAGTACAATTCCAAAGACCTAGTTGTGGGTACACCCTGTATGTGCTCAATTGCAGTTTGCAGTTACATATATTTTCAAGTCATCACAGTTTGAATTTAAATTGCACCACCTGAAACAAACCTCAAGAGTAACAAAGGTAGTATGCACAATATGCATGAACTACTACACAAGTCGCAATGTCAGGCAGAAAAATAACAATAAAATAAACTACTAAAGATATCGTTTAGCTTGTTACCCCGGTGGGTTTAAATGTCGTAAAAAACCTTTATCACCCGTTCACTGGCTGCCATCCACAATTTTGTTCCTGTGCGCCTGTAATGTTCCATATTTAAACCATATTCAATGCTGTATACTTTTGCCGCAGCCTAAATTTACTGCAAGTGGACTAAATTTAAGTTTTTTTCTTTTCTAATTATTTCAGCTTCAATCCATATTTAGACTGCATATTTCACATAACTGCACTGGAGAGAAACATATTAACTCGTTTTCAACAGCAGCTTTAATCCAACATTTGTCTTTGTAAACTCACAACCAATACTCATATTGACAGCATTGATGAAGGTATAAATTCTCAGGAAGAAAAGGCCCTAAGAGACTATCCAATTTTACCATCAATACCCAGTTGTTTTTCGTTTGTCAAGCTTAGAAATGACCTCAATGTCCAAGCTGTTAACAAATGTACCTTAACGTGTTAGTCAAGTTTTGACCAACCTGTGACTAGTCTGACTTCTCGGTTTTTACTTTTACAACAAAGCATTTAGTTCTGTGCAGGCAACGTTCTCACACGTTCAGGAGAAAACTGTGTTGCATGTCTGATGCATTACTGCACAGACAAGGCTAGTCAGTTTTTCACCATCAACTTTTAAGATGCCAGAATTCACTGGCAGCCAAATGTCAGGTCACACAATTAAAATTCCAGTTTGGTCATTGAGCTTTATGTTTGGTTATTGATTAAATATTTTTAATGATACTTAATCTTCTCTTTGCAACCTTAACCTTAAAAGAAAATTGGCATTCTGCAGTCTATTGTACATTATATTCATCTGACAAAAAAAAAAAAAAACAGCTTCATTTTTAATTGAGACTCAAAATATAATTGAAAATAAGTAATTTAACAGGTTGTTACACTTGACATCATCAAGATTTTGGAGGTCTTTGTTGAGACCCATAGTATGAACACATAGCAAGCATTTTAATCTCCATTGCAAATTGCCTTTTTCATTGATCGGATCAGGAAGTCGAACATTATATTGGATTTCACTAATTCAATATTTATATTAATTATCAGCCAAGACAGTTGGTGCCGATCGGATTTATGGAAAGTGTAGTTTCCATCCATTTTGTCATGGCTGATGACAGGATGTTTGGCAATAAAATAGTCCTGAGTGAAGACAGTCTGACAGAGCAGTAAAGCAAGGTACATTAGCTGTGTGTCTCTGAACAGTACAGCCTGCTGTTCTTTGTCGAGCCTGTGCTGTTGGATTATGCCAGAAGCAATTACCTTAGTACACACTCAGTACGTGTCCATGCAGTCAATTTCTGAAATAGTTTGTCTCTAAATAAGCATCCTACAATCCATGGAAACATCCTAATTCGATCGTGTTCGGTTTTTGAGAAGCCGGACTAACACACCTGGATTATGCGATTTAGAACCAGATTTCATGGCTGATGACAGGATGTTTGGCAATAAAAGAGTCCTGAGTGGAGACAGTCTGACAGAGCAGTAAAGCAGCTACATTAGCTTTGTTGGAGGCACATGGTGTATGACCAATAGTCGCATTATCGAGTGTGCATGGACACTGGGACTTCAAGTACATGTAGGTATGAAAATGTAAAAAACTGAACTATTTAAGAAATCAGACTAATTTAGCGCATGGAAATGTAGTGACTATAAGGATCAGAGCTTTTTAACTTTAAAAAAACATTTTTTACGAATATGTTTTTACAAATAAACACCAGTTTGCAATCGTACTCCTCCTGGAATGCCTTTAACATAGGTTAAAGTCATGGATTTTTCTGAAGCCAAACTTATATAAACTTACGGATATTTGTGATTTGGTTGTAGGAATTCAACAATAAAAGTTCCATCCATCCATCTTCTTCCACTTATCCGAGGTCGGGTCGCGGGGGCAACAGCCTAAGCAGGGAAACCCAGACTTCCCTCTCCCCAGCCACTTTGTCTAGCTCTTCCCGGGGGATCCCGAGGCGTTCCCAGGCCAGCCGAGAGACATAGTCTTCACAACGTGTCCTGGGTCTTCCCCGTGGCCTCCTACCGGTTGAACGGGCCCTAAACACCTCCCTAGGGAGGCGTTCGGGTGGCATCCTGACCAGATGCCCGAACCACCTCATCTGGCTCCTCTCGATGTGGAGGAGCAGCGGCTTTACTTTGAGTTCCTCCCGGATGGCAGAGCTTCTCACCCTATCTCTAAGGGAGAGCCCCGCCACACGGCGGAGGAAACTCATTTCGGCCGCTTGTACACGTGATCTTATCCTTTCGGTCATGACCCAAAGCTCATAGGTGAGGATGGGAGCGTAGATCGACCGGTAAATTGAGAGCTTTGCCTTCCGACTCAGCTCCTTCTTCACCACAACGGATCGGTACAACGTCCGCATTACTGAAGACGCCGCACCGATCCACCTGTCGATCTCACGATCCACTCTTCCCTCACTCGTGAACAAGACTCCTAGGTACTTGAACTCCTACACTTGGGGCAGGGTCTCCTCCCCAACCCGGAGATGGCACTCCACCCTTTTTCGGGCGAGACCCATTGGCTCGGACTTGGAGGTGCTGATTCTCATTCCGGTCGCTTCACACTCTGCTGCAAACCGATCCAGTGAGAGCTGAAGATCCCGGTCAGATGACGCCATCAGGACCACATCATCTGCAAAAAGCAGAGACCTAATCCTGCGGCCACCAAACCGGAACCCCTCAACGCCTTGACTGCGCCTAGAAATTCGGTCCATAAAAGTTATGAACAGAATCGGTGACAAAAGACAGCCTTGGCGGAGTAATACCCTCACTGGAAATGTGTTCGACTTACTGCCGGCAATAAAAAACAATAAAAGTTAAAATAATAAACTGCAGTAAAACTTACCATGGTGAGCATTACCGTTTTAAAGTAAAATTATAGTAAAACCATGATTTAGAATGATTTTTCTCATTTACTGGAGAAGCAAGCTTGCGCCAGCTAGTTTAGATGCTGAATTAAAAAAGAGAGACTAACGTTTTTCTTCATTAAAAAAAAAACACAATTCCCCAATCTTAACTTGTATAAACACATTACTGCCTAAGCACTTAAGTGTGCACATTAAACTTACAGGCTGTGCTCATTTAGAGCGATCAATCGATACTCAAAGCAATATAACAACAGGAAGTGAATTTGCATGACATCCCATAAACTGAATGTGATGCAACAAACATGTTTTTTTCTTTATCACTAAAAAACCCAAAAACTTCTACAAATTAAAACAGAAGAGGATAGTAAACATATTTAAACACTCAAGACCAGAAACAATTGTGTGTGGTATATTTATTTGATTTAATTTTTTACAAATAAAAGTCTGTTATAATTAGGAATGGATATCCTTTGGATTTTATCGTTACTGATACCGATATCGATATTCTTTAACAATACCAGTACTCTTATTGGTACTATATGTAATTTGTGTAAATTAAGAATTGAAAACATGTTTTTTTATTAGATATTTTTGTTAGCACAAGAGGTTGTACACCAGCAACATCATAATATATCATATCATAGTAGGAAAGTATTTTATCAACACCTGCGTTTTCGGTCTTAAACAAGTCAACTATGTGTGCATGTGTAAGGTGCAATGCAATTATGTCATCATCTCGGAAAGGCTACAAAGATCCATCACTGTTTCTATTCATTACAATTACACTCAGTATATCCATCCATCCATTTACTACCGTTTGTTTCTACAATAACATTTAAAATAATATTAATGTATGGTATTCATGCTTATTCACAGACTTTTAATATGATGTATCAAATAAATCAATACAATCAATTAGCATGTTAGGTGGTTGTAACAAAATTACCGATCGCAGTATCATTAGTCCAAAATCTCAACAGTCTTCCATGACCGACCCAATTAGAAACCGGTACCAAAAAATATCGATACAAAGTATACATCCCTAGTTGTAAGTATGTATGAATACCTTCTGCGCACATTTTACAATACCATAGTAATAATGATAACCGTGAACATTTTGGTGACAATAACCGGCGAATATGACATTTTCATATCGTTACATCCCTATTAGGTTGTAATGACTGTTTTTCGGTGTAAGATATTTTTGAGATATATACGGTAGTATTAGAAAAGTGAATGTCAGTGAAAACTCAAGTGAAATGGCTTTTTTTTCTATAAAAGCAAGATGCATGCATTGTATGAAAATGTTAATAGTTTGTTTCTTTGCAGAATTGGACATGTAGTGCTATGGTAACTGTGTATTTTTATTGTCTAAATGTATTTAGTACATGATTTTAGGAATGCTATCCAAAAAGACACCATTCATCAGGCACATTTAAATGCACAATGAAAAAGTATATTCTATTCTATTCTAAGACCTATTATTCTAAGTCTGAGGGAATAAATAGGGATAAAGAGCGAAAATCAACAATTAGGTTAAATAGTTCTGTGTATAATAAAGATCTGGAATTTCCATAAGATGTACCTGTATATGTAATTAAAAGTATGTATGTATATATGTATATGTATATATATATATATATATATATATATATATACATATACATATATATATATATATATATATATATATATGTATGTATGTATGTATGTGTATATAAAAACAAACATCTTTAATTGTAAAAGAAAAACCTACATTGGACCTAAACATCCTAATTTCAATAAGTACTAATTAGGAATGTAGCGAAAATTTCAGTTAATTGTGACCAAAATTATCATGGTTATCGTTATTATTACAATATTGTTCGGGTTCAAAAAGTACTTGTATAGACATTGACATTTTTTAACCAAATCATTAATTTTAAAAAAAAATAGTCATATACTTTCTTGGCGGAAGAAAAAATAAATATTGTTCTAACTTCTTAAGGGGCAACTGCAATTTGTATTTGGAATTTTGCCTATAATTCACAATCCTTATGAGAGACCACTTACAATGGAGCCAGTAGGATCGATGACGTTATTGCGTCTATTCCAACTGTTACTCTTTGGGTACCACATGATTTGATTGGATTAAATTCTATAGCAATACACGAAAAGACAACGTCCGACCTCATTACAGTACAATGGGAAACAATTGTACGGTGATGATGAATACAAGTTTATCCTTTTAAGTGGTTTCTTGCATTATCATTCTGTATTATAAGTACATTACATTATAAACACTACAGTTGTATCTAATATTTCTTCAGTTAAAGAGTAATTTAGACCTAAGGTCTGAGTCTATCTACATAAAATGAAATATTTTAAATATAAGTAAACTGTTACACAGTGTTTCAATGTGTGGCACATTGAGACAAGAATATGTTGATTGACAGACTAAAAGGAAGAAACTTTTATTTTTGCATGAATAAAATAAAATACAAACATTGTAAATCGTATCGCAATTGCAATTTTGGAGAGATAAATCGCAATTAGGTTTTCCCCCTTATAAATAACCATCCAAAAAGCGCCAACAATACTACCATTTACATTTCATGGCCTGAATATTAACCGAGTATTAGCAGTATTTTTATAAGCGCTAACATTAATGTTTTCGGCATGTTGATCGGGGGAGAGGCAACTTTCTATGCTGGCTTTATTGACATCCTTAGCTGGTAAGCTGCTTACTCGCTTGTGCACTCGTGAAAGGTAATTCTAGAGTAAAAATTATGCCTCTCAACTTTATGTGAACATAAACTGAGAAGTTGGTCAAGCTTGACAGCCAATTTAGTCTCTGAGATGGTGAGAAAAGACATACAAAATACGCTGGTTTGCACCCAGCAATTAAGGGAAGTGTAAGGCTCCGCCTCACCAACAATGTTTTACCCCGCTTTTTTGTCTGCAGGCGTCTGAATGAATCGTTCGGCCACAGAGACATGGTTCGTACACAGAGGCTTTTTTGGCTTGATCTTAAAGTTTGTAAATCGAAGTTTGCATATGGAGGGGTTTGTGAATCGAAGTTACCCTGTATGTTCATCTTCTTTTGTTTTAATTTGTAAAGGTTGTAGTGTTATTTATTAATAACAAAGATCAGATTTAGATTAGGGTATAGCGTTTATTAATAAGGAAAGACGTTAATGTCTCTTGTAATCATGTTAGCACTTAAGCTAGCGCTAGCTTTCTTCTCCAGTAAATGAGCATAGTCACCGTTCTGTGAGTCTTCATCAGATATTAATCACGTTTTTTACGATAATTTAAATTTAACTGTCAGGATTTCTACCGCGGTTGGTCATTAATACCAGTATTGTTACATCCCTAATGATAAGATGTACACAGATATGTTATGGCATTAACCATAATGACAAATGCATTATTCTCTGAGAAGTTAACTAAAAACAAGCAAAACAAGTGTTTGCAATCATGCTTTCAACAATGACCATAGCCAGAAAAAACTAAAGTATTCACTTTCAAAGGTGTAATTCAGAATCTGTCAGGGGTTATTGATTTCATTGGTGGGTATATCTGCAAGTGACACACAGCAGTTTCACCGTAATTTTTCATACAAGCATTGAGCACCATTATCTCAGCTGAGGAATAGTTAATGAAAAACACACAGTTGCTCTTACATGACATAACTGAGCTATAGTTGCACGTTTTGACTTGCACATGTGGAAAAACACTGCACAGACTTGGCTACTGAGACTGGGTGTACATTCACTCACCCATTTCTTAGCATCTCCCTTTCAGACATGTTTTACTGGACACCCACCGCTTTAGGTACATATTAGAATTTAGGTCAGTGTGATTAACGGCCCGGTATTTTGTTTTCAAGTTCCAGACAGAATAGGTGCGGTTGCTGGATGAGCTGTTTATGTGGGAGTTTAATATGTTTCTAGCAGCCGAGGAAGGTCTTTTTACAGTGAGCCAAACCCGTTGCTCTAATGCAACAACATTCTGACAAGTGTGTCTGCACTTTCCTGACAGCACCTACTGCTGGTATTAATGCGAAAAACATTTTGGGTGCACTAAAGTCCCCCCTGGCATGGAGCATATTCAGAAAAAGAATGATACTACAGAAGTTTCCCTACTACCCCACGCCCTTTGACTGTTTTCTAAAAATAGGTCCAGCATTTGCCTGCATGCTACTCCCTGTGTTGCCTTCTCTTAGCAAGTCCTCTTTGGACCACAGAGATGCAGTAGAGGAGTCCATTTCACACCTTATAGTTCAATCGCAGACACAAAACCTGAAATCCCTTTAAGTTGATTTGGAGGCTTAGCTGCAGGCAGGGAATGCAATTGCAAATTGAGTATCACTATCATGTAGGAAATGGCTACGCAGTCTGATATGGTCCAGATACAAATGTGTTTTATATCTTTTGAGATATGGACTTTTCCTGAACATTTAAATAATCATGCTGTTGTACTGTTTCCTCTGAATATTTTTTCTCTGTCCTTTTCCCTTTCTTCCTACTTCTGACTGTCCTATTATTGCAGGTTGCATCCCTGTAAAGGCGAGCACGTTGCACAGGACATAGGAATTTGACAATGAAAGCACTGGCTCTGGGTGCCTGCAGGCCAGCGTAGGTGCTGGTATGTTACAGAGGTCCGCATCCTGATGGACCGAGACACCTTCTCCCACATCCGCCTTTGGTGCCCACGGCCCTTTGGCACCTACTCTCAAAATAAAGCTAAGAGTCCTGGCACAGGGAGTAATGTGATAGCTGTAAGTGGGGCAGGGTCTCCCACCCTTTGCAAAGGGGATCCCTCTCCTGGTGCCAGGAAGGCGGGAGATGGAGCAGAAGATAGTGGGATTCTAGTCGGCGTGCAGGAGGACAGTGTGGAAGTAGAGGATGTGGGCTCAGAAAACACGCCACCTGAACCTGAGCTCAGCTCAAGTTCCCTGCCCCAGAGCCAGCCCTCTATGCCTATTTCGACCCCTTCATCAGTTCCCTCTTCCGGGGCCCAAATGGAAGATGGCCGAGTGCTGCTAGACACCTGGTATGTCATTAAGCCAGGAAACACTAAGGAGAAGATTGCCTTCTTTGTGGCACACCAGTTTAGTGGAGCAGGGCAACCCAGACCGAGCGCAATGAAGGTAAGGTGCTAAACAAAATAAGAGATCTGTTTTATTTTGCTTGAAATACTATATATATATTATAGTTATTTGTGTATATATGTTAATGCTGGAGCCTTTGTTTTAACACAGGTTAAAGGTAACTGGGCGACTGACTGTAGTAAAGCAAAACGACGAAGAAGATGCTCATCCTATGACCCACCGAATCGTGCCCATGCCTCAGAATTGCATCTCAGCCATGGTTCCACCGATGCAACCAATATACCTCCTAGCCCCGATCAACCAGCACTTGATGGGGCCGATGAGACAGACCTGCTGTCAGTGGCTCAGATGGTGGCCTTGGTTGAACAGAGGACAGCCTTGGCCCACCGAGATATTGTGGCTGTTCATATGAACCACCAGCAGCACCCCTCCATTACCAGCGATGAGCAGGGACTTACCCCACACCAGCACACATTGTTCCAGGGAACAGAATCGGACCCCTCTCCTTCGGGGTTTGTGTCGGACCGTTCAAAAGGCCAACCTTCCAAAGAGGCCAAGGAATCCTCATCTCCCATTCAGACAGACCAGGAGATCGAGGAACAACAACAATCATGCTGGGTAGCACAGGCCATTGCACATTTTGAGTCTCAGAACCTGGAGAATCGCCTCCATATCGGCGCTGGCTTTTCTAATCGGGATAGGGAGCCAAGAGGAGGACCAGAGCCCAATATTGTAACACCTAGTCCACCCCCCAACCACAGCCACGGTGAGGTGAGAATAGCTTTCCGAGTGTCAAATCTGGACCCACGTTCTCAGCTAGAGCCAACAAGCCGGTCCCGCTGTATGTTTATGAGCTGTGGAAGCGGGAGTAACCAGGCGGCAGCAAGGTCCAAAGAGAAAATCACCTGTGACCTCTACCAGCTTTTTAGCCCCACTTCAAGAGACCCCAGTAGTCTGCTGCTTGCTGCCACAACTGCTGCCCCCAAACCAGACGGAGACCTACATCACTCTGATAGGCAGGCCCGTGGCAGTTCGGAAACAACTCAGGAGCCTCCTTCTGGAGAGAAAAAAACTGCGGGTGTGGGTAGGGAGCGTGTGACTGGCTTTCATGTGGAGGTGGTGGTCACAGGTGCTGTGGACCAATGTGTCTTTTATGGCAAGGACAGTACAGAGAATGTGCAGGAGGAGACTGTGTGTTTTGCTATGCCCGGTGGGGCAGGAGGTGTTGGGAGTGTATCCAGCTCTACTGACCACTCAACAGATGATCCTCCTCCGGGACAGCTCTTTTTTTTCCCATCCTCACGAGGGGCGGAAGAGGAATCAAAAACAACAGGTTCTGGCAGAGGGTCAGGATTATGCTCTCTGGACTGTGCACACAGCAGCAGCAACAGCAGCCAAGGAGCTGGAGTCGTTGTAGGCTCAGGAGACCGGGCACCTCGACCAGACTCTCCCCTAACCAGTGGAGATGAGTGTTCGGACCCATCCCTGTGTCGCCTCTACCGCCACGTCTCCCATGATTTTTTGGAAATCCGCTTTCAGATTCAGCGCTTGCTTGAACCTCGCCAGTACATGCTGCTGCTCCCCGACCACATAATGGTCAATATCTTCAGTTACCTGCCTACACGCTCCTTGGCAGCCCTCAAGTGCACCTGCCACTACTTCAAAGCGCTGATCGAGACCTACGGCGTGCGGGCAGTGGATTCTCGTTGGAACCAAGACCCTCTATATCGGGATGACCCTTGTAAGCAGTGTAAGCGCCAGTACGAGCGTGGGGATGTTTCACTTTGTCGTTGGCACCCTAAACCCTACCACCATGACCTGCCTTACGGACGTTCCTACTGGATGTGCTGCCGGCGTACTGACAAGGACACTCCAGGCTGCCGTGTAGGACTTCATGATAATAACTGGGTTCAGCAGCCTGCCGACGGCTCTCAGCCCATCCGGTCCAAGAGGGAGGACCGACGGGAGGAGGCTAGGTAGAAGAAAAACTGTATTGCCTCAAAGATACTGCTCCTCTTTTTTAGCCCATGCTATTTCTTTGAGAATGAGCATGGAAACGGAGTACAAAGAGAAAGCCCTCACTCCAGGACATTCTTGATTCCACCTCTCATCTTGTGTTTAACATCGGGAGGTGTGCAGCACTCCATGCCTTTTGTGTCAAGTCCTACAGAATTTCTCTTCTCCCACTCCAGAGTGGCACCTTTTGAAAAGTGTGCCTACCAAGGTCAGGGTGCCCTCTCACTGCTGTCAGTTTACCCTGTTTTTTTTTCAAGATTTCAGGATCACTGCTCAACTCCATACATGGTTGTCAGACACTCACCATGACAACTCTGCAGTGTATTCCATTGAGATTAGCATTAAATGACAAATAGAAATGTAACGCCCTAGAGCCTGCTCATTGTCCGAAGACTTAGTCTACATTCTGTGTTTGTGTGTTTCCACCACAAACTACCATAATAGTAACCCCATGGAATCAAACTGGGCTCAGTGCAGCTGATTTGAAGAAATAGCCTTTACCGATTCCAACATATGTAAAAGCATTCAGTGTGGAATGTTCAGCGTTTCCTTAGAAATGTGATTGTATGAGGCAAACTTGAAATTCCAACTGTTCAAGTTTGCGATGTATCTGTCCCTCGCCATGCATTTCTATTTCTCTGAATGTGCTGTATTTATTGTATGTCGATCAGTCCCCTGATAATGCTGCTGAAATCTTTGCCTGTGTCACTGATATCATGTCTGAACTAGCCATAACATCGGTGGGATACAGTCTTGCATAGATCACTTTCTTTTTTTTTCAAACCCTAACTTAGTTGACCAGCCATGAACAAAGTACTTTCTGGTTTACAGTATATTGTGGGAGATATAATTTATAGATTACGAACAGTGGGATGATGTTGCTTTGTATGGTTTGACTGACTTGCTTGTTTGCCTTTTTTGGAAGGGGGTGGCTGTTTTATTGGGGTGTGTCATAATGTTTGCTGTTCCACTACTCTCTAAATTGTATTTGGACTCCGCTACACCTTTATCAGCTGGTTCCTCTACCCAAGTTTTTACTTCATCATTGTTTATCTTCCACATCTCATTTATTCCCCTCCTTTCTCCTCCCAAACTCGGCGAAGGGCAGTTTTAGCCGAAACTGCCAATTCTCTGAGCGTAACTAACACACAGAAACTACACCAGCCTCCAGCCTTAAACTCCCCCTACCTCTTAATCCCCCTGCAGGATTGAGGCATTAGATACCTCACAGATGGTCAAGAATATTGGGAAGTTGCACAGAACCCTTTAGGGCTTTCATAGAATTTATCCATCTTGGTAGGATCCACCCATAACTCTTAATTATTTGGGTGAAAGATCAGTGCCTGGTGACAGCTCTGACTCTATTCATGCAAGGAAAAAAAAAAACACTTCACAATATTTTTCCCTGCTTTTTGAACCCCCTCCTCCCTGAACAAGCTGACTGGCCATTATAGTGATGCTGAAGCTCTGCATGAAGGTGGGGAAACAAGTTGGGTAGTCATGGGAGATATCTGTAGGTGTCCGATACAGTATGTACAACTCTAATGGGAAATATCTGCCTAAATATAAAAGAATTGATTAAAAACTGGAAATCAAAACGTGACCTGGTTTCTGTGTTTAATAATATAAGACCTCTAACAAATGACTATTGAGAGTACATAAATGATAGTAGCAGATGGGTAATACAGTACCTCCAGAAAGTATTCACAGCGCTTCACTTTCCCCACATGCTGTTTCAGCATTATCCAAAAATGGAATACATTATTTTTTTGTCCTCAAAATTCTACACACGCTACCGCATAATGACAATGTGAAAATCATACTTATAAAAAAAACATTTTGCAAAATTAATTTATAAAATTACAAGTATGCACAGCCTTTGTTGATGCACCTTTGGCAGCAAATTCTATACACAATAAATACCCCATGATGGCATTGTGAAAAGTTTTTTTTTTAACTAAAAAAATGTTTTTGTAAGAGAGGCAGAGACGTGGGCACGGTTTTGAGGCCTCGGATTGGTGCAATGTTGACATTCTATAAATATATTTTTTTACACTTGGCCAGAGATTTAGCGCTCACATCTAGGTTTAACATTTAGGTTTAGATTTAATATTTAGGACTCACATTTAAATTTAACATTTAGGTTCGGATTTCATATTTAGCGCACACATTTAGATTTAAGATTGAAAATTAACACTAAAATGGCCCTGTGTACCCCGCCTTCCGCCCGATTGTAGCTGAGATAGGCGCCAGCGACCCCAAAAGGGAATAAGCGGTAGAAATGGATGGATGGATGGAATTAACATTTAGGTTTGGATTTTAGATTCAGTTAAGATTTAACATTAAGGTTCAGATTTAACATTTAGATGTAGTTTTTGACGTTTAAGTTCAGATTTAACATTTAGCGCGCACATTTAGATTTAAGATTTAAATTTGACATTTATATTTAGATTCTAATTTTTTAAATGTATTTAACATTTAGCGATTACATTTAGATTTTAGATTTAACATTTTGGTTTATATTTAATATTTAGATTTAACATACCGATTATTTTTATGATTTAGGTTTAAATTTAACATTTAGATTTAGATTTTACATAGGTTTGGATTTTACATTTTGCGGTCAGATTTAGATTTTAGATTTAACATTTAGGTTTATATTTAATATTTAGATTTAACATACAGATTTCATTTTATGATTTAGGTTTGAATTTAACATTGAGATTTAGATTTACATTTGACATTCTGCAGTCACATTTAGATTTTAGATTTAACATTTAGGTTTATATTTAATATATAGATTTAACATACAGATTTATTTTCATGATTTAAGTTTAAATTTAAGATTTAGATTTAACATGGGTTTAGATTTGACATTTTGCAGTCACATTTAGATTTAGATTTTACATTTAAGTTTATATTTAATATTTAGATTTAACATACAGATGTATTTTTATGATTTAGGTTAAAATTTAATATTAAAATTTAGATTTAACATAGGTTTACATTTGACATTTTGCGGTCACATTTAGATTTAAGATTTAGATTTAATATCTAGGTTTACATTTAGATCCAACATTTATATTTACCATTTAGGTTTAGATTTAACATTAAGATTTAGTCTAAATATTTACATTTAAGATTTAGATTTAACATTTAGGTTTAGATTGAACATAGATTTATATTTAAGATGTAGGTTTGGATATAACATTTAGATTTAACATTTAGATATGTTTAGAGTCAACATTTGATTTAAACTTCAAGTTAAACGTAGTGAAAATGAGCTAAATGTGAGAAAAGTGAGTTAAATCTTTGAAATATATCTGCTAGGAAAGTGTGACTGAACTTTGGAGCCCCACATGTGTTGTCATCCGGTCCATGATCAGGTCAAAGCATATGCTAATGCAAAGATGAGTGGGAGACTCCGACTGTGCAAATTTCACCTTAAAACACACCCGGATGGGACATATTAAAACATTTTACTAGGTTTTTAGCAAAATAAATCCGTGCATTCAAAGAAAACCTTTAAAAATGTTCCTGTATGTCATTCTATACACGATTGCACTTATGTCTAAATATGGGGCACTTTTTTTAAAATGAATAAAAATCATACAAGTAAGTAAAACTTCTATTTATCATATTTTAATAGTATTTATTATAGTTATGTACAGATTCTATGATAACTTGCTTTGAAATCATAAGTGAGGTTGACAAGAAAAAATGTCGGTAATTTAATTTTATTTAAAATGTTGGAATATATGCTAATGTTTGTTGCGTGATTAGATATCCATCCATTTCCTACCGCTTGTCCCTCTCAAGGTTGCAGGGGTGGCTAGAGCCTATCCCAGCGACATTTGGACCCTGGATAAGTCGGCACCTGGGGATAGGTTGATTGGCAACACTAAATGGTCCCTAGTGTGTGAATGTGAGTGTGAATGTTGTCTGTCTATCTGTGTTGGCCCTGCGATGAGGTGGCGACTTGTCCAGGGTGTACGGCGCCTTCCGCCCGATTGTAGCTGAGATAGGCTCCAGCACCAGCGATATTTTTTTTTTAACTCCCCAAAAATCTCACATCATTAAATTTTAGTTGCATTTACTATGCATTAAGCATAGTAAATTAGGAATACACCCCCCAAAAAAACAACAACAAAAAACTGCAGCTGACAGCCTGATGAGATCATTAGCATCCACTCCGTCACCTACTTTGATATCTCAGGTCCTCCCCCAGACCCTGACAACCAGGTGATAGCAACCACATCCTTCTTCCTGACAAGATTGCAGGTATTTGGACAATACGACAAATGTAAATATTTTACATATATATATATATATATATATATATATATATATACATCCATTTTCTACCGCTTATTCCCTTTGGGGTCGAGGGGGGCGCTGGTGCTACAATCGGGCGAAAGGCGGGGTACACCCTGGACAAGTCGCCCCCTCATCACAGGGCCAACACAGATAGACAGACAACATTCACACTCACATTCACATACTAGGGCCAATTTAGTGTTGCCAATCAACCTATCCCCAGGTGCATGTCTTTGGAGGTGGGAGGAAGCCGGAGTACCCGGAGGGAACCCACGCATTCACGGGGAGAACATGCAAAGTCCACACGGAAAGATCCCGAGCCTGGGATTGAACCCTGACTACTCAGGACCTTCGTATTTTGAGGCAGATGCACTAACCCCTCTACCACCGTGCTGCATGGATGGACATTAATATATATATATATATATATGTGTGTGTATATATATGTATATATATATAATATATATATACATATGTATATATATATTTATATATATACTGTATACATGTATGTGGATATATACATATATAACATCCATCCTTCCATCCATTTCCCACCACTTATTCTCTTTTGGGGTCGCGGGGGGCACTGGGGCCTATCTCAGCTACAATCGGGCGGAAGGTGGGTTACACCCTGGACAAGTCGCTACCTCATCGCAGGGCCAACACAGATAGAAAGACAACATTCACACTCACATTCACACACTAGGGCCAATTTAGTGTTGCCAATATATGTATATATATATATATATATATATATATATATATATATATATATGGGAAAAGGTATGTGAAGCTCCAAGCCCTAAGTGTCAAAGTCAAGGTTTGCGAACTAATTATTTATGGCCTCCGGGATGACATTTCTTTAGTATTAGATCCAGCCCGCAGGCCACAGCCGCCTGCTGCTGTTTTGCATGCACCAATACTCCATCGGTGTTAACGCTAGGAATGTTCAAAATGGGGTCCCAGGGACCCCATTAAGTCATAAAAACTTTTGGAGTCCCACTTTTTTGTAACCGTTTTCAAAACAAATGATGAATGTAAGCATTATCCTGTTATATCTCACATTCTATGTTGTGTTTTGGAAAAAGTTTGTCATAAACATTACTTGATGCATTACAAAAAAAATAATACAAAAGAAAATATATTCATGCATATGTACATTTATTTAGTTATAAACATTCATTCACTTTCTTCTTTCCTTCATGGATCTAAACTTTACCGCTGCCTGTACTTTTTTCCTTTACTTTTATTTTAATATTTTCACATTTGTTCTATTTTTGGCCATAGTAAGACAAAGAAAACACTCTGAAGTTGTCTTTATTTTTTAGTTTTAATGCCATGATTTTAATACAGTAGATTGCCATATTTTCCTCCATGTGGCCCCTGAGTTAAAATGAGTTGAACACCCCTGCTCTAAACTGATGACTTTTCTAAGAGTCAATTGGATCCAGGAGTCAGCCAACCGAAGCGATGCGGTTGCAGATGTTGCTTGATGCCTTGTAAAAACCAACCCGTTTTGAGTTGGCCGTTCTCAAGAAGTATTGCCTGACGTGAACAAAAGCACTCTCTATAGACCTGCGATCACATTGTTAACTAACCAGGGGTCACCAACGCGGTGTCCGCGGGCACCAGGTAGCCCGTAAGGACCAGATGAGTAGCCCGCTGGCCTGTTCTAAAAATAGCTCAAATAGCAGCACTTACCAGTGAGCTGCCTCTGTTTTTTACATTGTATTTATTTACTAGCAAGCTGGTCTCGCTTTGCTTGACATTTTTAATTCTAAGAGAGACAAAACTCAAATAGAATTTGAAAATCCAAGAAAATATTTTAAAAGACTTGGTCTTCACTTGTTTAAATAAATTAATTTATTTTTTTACTTTGCTTCTTATAACTTCCAGAAAGACAATTTTAGACAAAAAATACAACCTTAAAAATGATTTTAGGATTTTTAAACACATATACCTTTTTACCTTTTAAATTCCTTCCTCTTCTTTCCTGACAATTTAAATCAATGTTGAAGTAAATTTATTTTTTTTATTGGAAAGAACAATAAATACATTTTAATTTAATTCTTCATTTTACCTTTCGTTTTTTTCGACGAAGAATATTTGTGAAATATTTCTTCAAACTTATTATGATTAAAATTCTAAAATATTATTCTGGCAAATCTAGAAAATCTTTAGAATCAAATTTAAATCTTATTTCAAAGTATTTTGAATTTCTTTTAAAATTTTTGTTCTAGAAAATCTAAAAGAAATTATTTGTCTTTGTTAGAAATATAGCTTGGTCCAATTTGTTATATATTCTAAAAACGTGCAGATTGGATTTGAACCTATTTAAAACATGTCATCAACATTCTAAAATTAATGTTAATCAGGAAAAATTACTAATGATGTTCCATAATTTTTTTGTTCTCTTTTCTTTCAAAAAGATTGGAATAAGCTAGTTTTTCCCTTCTTTTTTTCGGTTGAATTTTGAATTTTAAAGAGTCGAAATTGAAGATAAACTGTTTCAAAATTAAATGTTCTTTTTTTCCCTGTTTTCTCCTCTTTTAAACCGTTCAATGAAGTGTTTTTTCATCATTTATTCTCTACAAAAAAATATACCGTAAAAGGAAAAAAAATGTACGACGGAATGACAGAGAGAAATACCCTTTTTTTAAAATATATATATAGATGTATTTATTAAAGGTAAATGGAGCAAATTTGCTATTTCTGGCAATTTATTTAAGTGTGTATCAAACTGGTAGCCCTTCACATTAATCAGTACCCAAGAAGTAGTTCTTGGTTTCAAAACGGTTGGTGACCACTGGTCTAAATGAAGCTGGAGATGGTTACACAGAATCTTTCTTCAAGACTCCATGTGTCCATGGTAAGACAGATGGGGAAAGTTCAGCACGGCTGCAACTCTAACGAGGCGTGTTGGCCCTGTGAAGATGACTGTGGGAGCACAGCGCGGAACGCTCAGTGAAGTGAAAACAATAATCCGAGAGTGTTATCTGAAGATTTACGATAAATATTTTCTGGCACACGCTAACATTGTGTTGATTAATCAACAATAAGGAAAACATTGCACAAGGATGGAGTTCATGGGGGAGACACCACGGAGCAAGCCGCTACTGTCGAAGGAAAACATTGGTGCACGTTTGGGGCTGGCAAAACCTGCTCAGTGGCCTCACGGTAGGTCATGATTTCAAACCCCCGGCCAAGTCATACCAAAGACTATGAAAACGGGACCCATTACCTCCCTGCTTGGCAATCAGCATCAAGGGTTGGAATTGGGGGTTAAATCACCAAAAATGGTTCCCGGGCGCAGCCACCGCTGCTGCTCTCTGCTCCCCTCACCTCCCAGGGTGGTGATCAAGGGTGATGGGTCAAATGCAGAGAATAATTTCTCCACGCCTAGTGTGTGTGTGTGTCAATCAGTGGTACTTTAAAGGCCTACTGAAATGAGATTTTCTTATTTAAACGGGGATAGCAGGTCCATTCTATGTGTCATACTTGATCATTTCGCAATATTGCCATATTTTTGCTGAAAGGATTTAGTAGAGAACATCGACGGTAAAGTTCGCAACTTTTGGTCGCTAATAAAAAAGCCTTGCCTTTACCGGAAGTAGTGTGACGTCATGGGTTGTAGGGCTCCTCACATCCTCACATTGTTTACAATCATAGCCACAAGCAGCAAGAGCTATTCGGACCGAGAAAGCGACAATTTCCCCATTAATTTGAGCGAGGATGAAAGATTTGTGGATGAGGAAATTTAGAGTGAAGGACTAGAAAAAAAAAGGCGATTGCAGTAGGAGCGATTCAGATGTTATTAGACACATTTACTAGGATAATTCTGGGAAATCCCTTATCTTTCTATTGTGTTGCTAGTGTTTTAGTGAGATTATACAATACCTGAAAGTCGGAGGGGTGTGGCCACGGGTGTGTTGACGCCAGAGTGTCCGAGGGAAGTCACGCGCTGTAGCAGGACGAAGCTCCGCTGGTGTCTCTGGTAAGAGCTGACTTATTACCGCAATTTTCTCACCGAAAAATGCCAGTTGACGTTTGGTCGGGATCCATGTTCGCTTGACCGCTCTGATCCATAGTAAAGCTTCACATTCGGGAATTTTAAACAAGGAAACACCGTGTGTTTGTGTGGCTAAAGGCTAAAGCTTCCCACCTCCATCTTTCTACTTTGACTTATTTGTTATTAATTGAACAAATTGCAAAAGATTCAGCAACACAGATGTCCAGAATACTGTGTAATCGTGCGATGAAAAGAGACGACTTTTAGCCGCTAGTGGCGCTGCGCTAGTATGTCACCTCCAACTCGAGACGTCACGCGCAACGTTTCAACAAGAAACTCCGCGGGAAATTTAAAATTGTAATTTAGTAAACTAAACCGGCCGTATTGGCATGTGTTGCAATGTTAATATTTCATCATTGATATATAAACTATCAGACTGCGTGGTCGGTAGTAGTGGGTTTCAGTAGGCCTTTAACTTTAACTGTAAAAGAGCACTGAGATGTTCCACAGCACTACTGGTTAAATGTTTTGTGGGCAGATGAAACCAAAATCAAGTTTTTTTTTTGTTTGTTTTTTCCAAGATGACGCCGCTGTAGTGGCTGCTGGTGGCAGGAGCTCTGTGCTCTTGTGTCATCCTTCTCTGTTCCTGGGGTTTCCCTCTTTGTTTTTTGCGTTTTGGTTCGGGACCCTTTGGGACTGTGTAACAAGGGGCAGCACTGTCGTGACTTCTGGTGTGCTTTTTTTTGTGGACTTCTGGATCTACCTCCCGGGAGCCTTTTGGCCATGAAGACCAGATGCTGGGTCTCTGCCACACCAGAGTCTGTTTGGAGAGACTGGAGGAGATGTGGATGAAGAGACAGGGCTGCGGAGAAGGTACTGAGCGCTGGATTGGACAAGCTTCACAGTGTCTTGGCTGAATGAGCAGGTATCGGTCACCTCGGTCTCCTTGGACGCATCCTCGCTCATCCATGCGGACTGGACACTGGCCGAGAGTTAGTGGGCAGCCGAAGGTGGAGTCGGCTGTCTTGGTTGCTTTGTTGGGTCTTCTCCTGTCTCTGGCCATGCTCCCTGCACCCCAGCGGACGATGGCGTGGAACACAGCAGAGGCCACCACAGTGGATGTTTTTTTTGTTGTTGTTCTTTTGCGGCTTCTGTGTAGAAATGGCTGGTTGCATCAGCTCTGCTCTTTTAAAGGCCTACTGAAACCCACTACTACCGACCACGCAGTCTGATAGTTTATATATCAATGATGAAATATTAACATTGCAACACATGCCAATACGGCCTTTTTAGTTTACTAAATTGCAATTTTAAATTTCCCGCGAAGTGTCGTGTCGAAAACGTCGCAGAATGATGACTCGTATGATGACGCGTGCGTTTGACGTCTCGGGTTGTAGCGGACATTATTTTCCAGCCCGATCCAAGCTATAAGTAGTCTGCTTTGATCGCATAATTACACAGTATTCTGGACATCTGTGTTGCTGAATCTTTTTCAATTTGTTCAATGAATAATGGAGAAGTCAAAGTAGAAAGATGGAGGTGGGAAGCTTTTAGCCTTTAGCAACACAAACACAGCCGGTGTTTCCTTGTTTGAAATTCCCGAAGTTGAAGCTTTACTATGGAACAGAGCGGTCAAGCGAACATGGATCCCGACCACATGTCAACCGGCAGTTTTCGGTGAGAAAATTGTGGTAATAAGTCTGCTCTTACCGGAGACATCAGCGGAGCAAGCGTCCTTCTGCAGCTGCGTGACTTCCCTCAGAGACTCTGGCGTCAACACACCCCTCCAACTTTCAGGTACTATTTAACTCACTAAAACACTAGCAACACAACAGAAAGATAAGGGATTTTCAGAATTATCCTAGTAAATGTGTTTAAAAACATATGAATCGCTCCCACTGCAATCGCCTTTTTTTTTTTTTTCTAGTCCTTCACTCTAAATTTCCTCCACCATGAATCTTTCATCTTCGCTCAAATTAATGGGGAAATTGTCGCTTTTTCGGTCCAAATAGCTCTTGCTGCTGGAGACTATGATTGTAAACAATGTGAGGATGTGAGGAGCTCCACAACCCGTGACGTCACGCGCACATAGTCTGCTACTTCCGGTACAGGCAAGGGTTTTTTATTAGCGACCAAAAGTTGCGAACTTTATCGTCGATGTTCTCTACTAAATCCTTTCAGCAAAAATATGGCAATATCGCGAAATGATCAAGTATGACACACAGAATGGACCTGCTATCCCCGTTTAAAGAAGGAAATCTCATTTCAGTAGGCTTTTAATGTATTCAATGTCCTTTGATGTTTCCCTCTTACACAAATGTTTATATGGGCTATGGCCATACTTGCCAACCCTCCTGATTTTCCCGGGAGACTCCCAAATTTCAGTGCCCCTCCTGAAAATCTCCTGGGGCAACGATGCTCCCGAATTTCTCCCGACTTCCACCTTGACAACAATATTGGGGGCGTGCCTAAAAGGCTCTGCCTTTAGCATCCTCTACCCAGAATACCCAGAACCCCTTGCAGCACAAACTCTTTCGGGACGCTACAATATACATCCCCCGCTACCACCAACCCCCCACCTCAACCAATAGCAATAACCTTTTCAGCAGCATGTACGATACGTATTACACCCTGGCCTTAATACCGTGACTCTGACGATCCTGCTGGGGTCTGGTGTATCGGAGAGGGACAAGAATTGGGAGTTCTTAACGTGAACAAGACCAAGGTCATCGACTTCAAAAAGAAAATGACCCCTGTGGAGCCCACCGGCATCCAGGGCCTGGAGGTGGCAGTAGTGGAGCAGTACAAGTACCTGGGAGTCCACTTGAACAGAAGACTGGACTGGAAGGACAACAGCAAAGCTGTATACAAGAAGGGAATGAGCAGACTCTTTTTCTGAGGAAGCTTAAGTCGTTTTATGTGTACAGCAAGCGGTTGGAGAACTTTGTTCAGTATGTTGTGGCCAGTGCCCTGTACTTTGCAGTGGTTTGTTGGGGGAGCAGCATCAGCAAAATAGACGTAAACCCGATTGAAAAACTGATCCGGAAAGTTTGCCAAACTATTGGCACACAGTTGGAGGCGTTTGTGTCAGTGACGGACAGGAGGTCGCTGGACAAACTGCTCGCCGTCATGGACAATCCACCTGACAACTGAGGGTGTTGTGTACCAGGCAAAGGTTTCGAAGGTTTATTTAAACCTTTGATGAATGTGTGGAATGTGTATGCTACCCCTAGTGAGTGAATGCAGACGATGTGTGGAATTAACGTGGGATTTACCAGAGGGTGTTGTCGGTGTGTGTTGGATGTATCTTTCGTCGAATCCAAAGGGGAAGGCGAAGAGGCAGTCAGCAGGGAGGCAAGCAGCCGGGGGCTGGAGAGAGGCAACGATGTCCGGGTCCAAGCAGTGGTCGAGGATCGGGGAAGGCAAGCGAAGATCGGGGAGGAGGTCGTGAGGAAAGACACGATCACGGAAAACACTGTGAAAGACACATAGGACATCAAGATGGGATCGAGGAAGAGCACAAAGAAGGGGAGCAAGGAACGAGGGAGAGGTGCCAGGCGTGACGCTTACTCTGGCAAAGGTCTCCTGGCTTCGCTGACTCTTTATGCCGCTCCCTCTCATCAGGGCCAGGTGCGCTGATGCGTGATTGCCCGCAGCCTCGACGCTGCGTGGGCGTGCTGCGCCCAGCGCGACCGGGGGGGCGTGTCCAAGCAAGCAGCCAGAGGAGAAATTGTGACACTCAGTAGCATGAGAAACACGGGTTCAAATCAGCGCCGTGACAGAGGGACAGCGGAGCTCATACTCCGAACGGGCTCCTTCAGCTTCACTCCCACACTGAGCGATTCAAAAACTCCTTCATTCCGCGGTCCATCACTCGCCATACAGCAATAGATATCTGTCTATTACCAGACCACTTCTAAGTTAGCTACCTCTCTTCGTTTATTTTTATGCTGCCCCATTTTTAAGTTTTGCTGCAGCTGTTACATACAGGACTGTCTCAGAAAATTTGAATATTGTGATAAAGTCCTTTATTTTCTGTAATGCAACTAAAAACATGAAAATGTCATACATTCTGCATTCATTACACATCAACTGAAACATTGCCAGCCTTTTATTATTTTAATATCGCTTATTATGGCGTACAGCTTAAGAAAACTCAAAAATCATATCTCAAAAAATGTAAATATTTCCTCAGACTAAGTAAAAAAAAAAGATTTATAACAGCAAAACAAAATTAAACATTTGAAAATGTCAATTAATGCACGCAGTACTTGGTAGGGAATCCTTTTGCACGGATTACTGCAGCAATGCAGCGTGACATGGAGGCAATCAGCCTGTGGCATTGCTGAGGTGTTGTGGATGCCCAGGATGCTTCAATAGCAGCCTTTAGCTTATTTGCATTGTTGGATCTGGTGTCTTTCAGCTTCTTCTTCACAATACCCCACACATTTTCTATGGGGTTCAGGTCAGGGGAGTTGGCAGGCCAATGGAGGACAGTAATGCCATGGTCAGTACACCAGTTACTGGTGGTTTTGGCACTGTCGACAGGTGCCAGATCATGCTGGAAAATGAATTAATCATCTCCACAGAGCTTTTCAACAGATACAGCTACAATAGCCGTATTCCCATGGTCAAGCCGCTCCTGCACTCAAGACAACGGAAGAAGCGTCTCTGACTTGGGCTATGGAAAAGAAGCACTGGACAGTTGCAGAGTGGTCCAGAGTCCTGTTTTCAGACGAAAGCATGTTTTGTATTTCATTTGGAAGTCAAGGCGCTAGAGTCTGAAGGAAGGGAGAGGAGAAAAATCCAAGTTGAAATCATCTCCATAGAGCTTTTCAACAGATGGAAGCATGTAGTGCTCTAAAATGTCTTGGTACACAGCTGCATTGACTCTGAACTTGATGAAACATAGTGGACCAACATCAGCAGCTGACACGGCTCTCCAAGCCATTGCCGACTGTGGGAACTTCACACCGAATTTCAAGCAACTTGGATTTTGCTCCTCTTCATCCTTCCTCCAGACTCTAGCGCCTTGAGTTCCAAATGAAATACAAAACCTTGCTTTTGTCTGTAACGAATCCAGAATGTACGACATTTTCATGTTTTTAGTTGCATTACAGAAAATAAAGGACTTTATCACAATATTCTGGCTTACTGTTCCACTCAGGATTGAATTCAAAATCTCCCTACTAACTCACCAGTGCCTCCAAGGAAATGCCCCCGTCTACCTCAAAGAACTGCTCACCCCCAAATCCTCCACACGACACCTCTGCTCCAAACAGGCCAACCTCCTCCAACCTCCAAGGACAAAGCTACGAACTATGGGACACTGGGCTTTCTGCTCCGCTGCTCCCAGCCTGTGGAACGCTCTCCCTGACCACCTGAGGGCACCTCAGACTGTGGATGCTTTAAAAAAAACTTTTTATAGACATACATGGTGATTCTAGCTATTGGACTGTTTCTAGTTTTCTATTCTATTTATTTTTATTGTCTTTTTATAATTATTATTATTACTTTTTTTTTTTTTACACTGTGGCACTTTGAGGTTGTTTGCTCAACGTAAAGTGCTTTTTTACAAATAAAATCTATTATTATTATAATCTTCTGAGACAGTCTTGTATACTGTAATATTGTACATGGTAATTGGGATTATTAAATATTGTATATATTATAGAAATATCTATCAGTATATATTATATATTGCATATATGTGTAAATATTCCATATATATTTTATATTGCTACTATGGTACATTTTTTGTCTACTTTATACTTGCATTATCCTTTCCATACTTTTTAACTGAGCTACCGTGAGGAACAATTTCCTTTGTGGCTCAACAAAGTTTGCCTAAGTTTAAGTCACAATATCATTACTGTACATCCTTAGTAGAGTTTAGTCAGACAAAAAACACCAGCAAGAAATTATAAATATTTCATTTGATCCTTGAGCAATTCACAAACTTTATTGATGTCAAAGAGCGCATTCTTGGTGTGTGTATGCCGTGTAAAGAGCTTGTGGTTGGCAGATTTATTACCCGGCATAGAAAAACTTGCACATTTCACGCATACAGCAACTAGTATACACACACAAAAATGCATTTACACACTTTAAAATGGCATGACATCAATTTTCTGTAAGTTGAACCATGTTGATCCCACTGCAAATCAAACTAGTTGGCCTACAACTTTCATAGAAATGAGCATGAATCTACAGTTGTGCCTATTAAAAAAACCTTCAGCTATATCTAACGAGTGGATACAACAACTAATGTGTAGTAATGAACGTATCGCTTCAAACTTTCACTTCTTGCTATCGTAGCACGAGAGTGTAAAATAAACATTGTCATTCACTTCACTTAATATTGCTGTTGCTTTCTCTTTCACTTAAGTCGGGGATCACCAACACGGTGCCCGCGGGCACCAGGTAGCCCGTAAGGCCTGTTCTAAAAATCGCTCAAATAGCAGCACTTACCAGTGAGCTGCCTCTATTTTTTACATGTTATTTATTTACTAGCAAGCTGGTCTCGCTTTGCTCGATATTTTTAATTCTAAGAGAAACAAAACTCAAATAGAATTAGAAAATCCAAGAAAATATTTTAAAGACTTGGTCTTCACTTGTTTAAATAAATTCATTTATTTTTTTTTACTTTTTCATTTATTTTTTTACTTTTTAGTTATAGAGAAAAAATACAACCTTAAAAATGATTTTGGGATTTTTAAACACATATACCTTTTAAATCCCTTCCACTTCTTTTCTGACAATTTAAATCAATGTTCAAGTACATTTATTTGTTTTATTGTAAAGAATAATAAATACATTTCAATTTAATTCTTTATTTTAACTTCTGTTTTTTCGACGAAGAATATTCAAAAAAATTATTCTGGCAAATCTAGAAAATCTGTTGAATCAAATTTAAATCTTATTTCAAAGTCTTTTGAATTTATTTCAAAATGTTTGTTATGGAAAATCTAGAAGAAATAATGATTTGTCTTTGTTAGAAATATAACTTGGTCCAATTTGTTATATATTCTAACAAAGTACAGATTGGATTTTAACCTATTTAAAACATGTCATCAAAATTCTAAAATTAATCTTAATCAGGAAAAATTAATGATGTTCCATAAATTCTTTTTTAAATTTTTTCCAAAAGATTCCAATTAGCTAGTTTTTCTCTTCATTTTTTTCGGTTGAATTTTGAATTTTAAAGAGTCGAAATTGAAGATAAACTATGTTTCAAAATTTAATTTTTTTTTTTTTTTTCGTGTTTTCTCCTCTTTTAAACCGTTCAATTAAGTGTTTTTTCATCATTTATTCTCTACAAAAAAACCTACCGTAAAAGGAACAATAATGTACGACGGAATGACAGACAGAAATACCCATTTTATATATATATATATATATTTATTTACTAAAAGGTAAATTGAGCAAATTGGCTATTTCTGGCAATCTATTTAAGTGTGTATCAAACTGGTGGCCCTTCGCATTAATCAGTACCCAAGAAGTAGTTCTTGGTTTCAAAAAGGTTGGTGACCCCTGACTTAAGTCATCCCTTGAAAAATGTTGATGACATTTTATCAGGTTCAAATTTTGGGATTCTGTCTGGAAAGCGCACAAGAAAGTGACATTTTGACATTTGGGAAAAGTGTTTGAAATATTGCTCTGTCGCATCTTTATGGCATCATCACTCGTTACATTCGTTAACATGAATTGATTAACGTGGACCCTGACTTAAACAAGTTGAAAAACTTATTCGGGTGTTACCATTTAGTGGTCAATTGTACGGAATATGTACTGAACTGTGCAATCTACTAATAAAAGTCTCAATCAATCAATCAATCAAAACACCACGTCTGTGCTTTAAAAAAATTAAAAAAAGAGAGAAAAATTAAATTGAGTACGGCTGCAAACTGAGCCAGCGTGTGGTCAAAGACGGTTGCGAGCGCCAGAACTTTGATAAAGGTGGGTGAGAGGGTGAAAGTCGAGATGTTCCCCAAAAAAATAAAAAATCACGTAACTAAATATTGTAATGACTTGACTCGAGATGTTAAAGTTTATCAGCCTTCAATGGAAGTTGTCACAATCAGACGACTGTTGGCAACGCCAAAATAATGTTATTTTTAATGAATACTTAAGCCTACTGTGCTACTGTATTTTGATGCTGGTCCTAGTTTTCTGAGGCGGTACTTTTGTGTTTGGGAATCACTACACTAGACTTGTCCGCAGTTAAGTCACTCCAGACAATTCAACTGAAGATGGGCGGACCTGCTTGGATTAGACTTTTTCCTCACAAATTTTTGTGCTTATCAATACCCATCCATCCATTTCCTACCGCTTGTCCCTTTTTTGGGGGGGGGGGGGGGTGTCCCTGGAGCCTATCTCAGCTGCATTCTCACTGTTATGTTAGATCCACTATGGACTGGACTTTCACAATATCATGTTAGACCCGCTCGACATCCATTGCTTTCGGTCTCTCCACATATGCGGTCCTCTCCAAGGTTTCTCATAGTCATTGTCAACGACTCCCACTTGGGTGAGTTTTTTCCTTGCCCCTATGTGGGCTCTGTACCGCGGATGTTGTTGTGGCTTGTGCAGCCCTTTGAGACACTTGTGATTCAGGCATATATAAATAAACATTGATTGATTGATTGACTGACTGCATTCGGGCAGAAGGCGGTGTACACCCTGGACAAGTCGCCATCTCATGACAGGGCCAACACAGACAGACAATATTCACACTCTATGGCGAATTTAGTGTTGCCAATTAACCTATCCCCAGGTGCATGTATTTGGAGGTGGGAGGAAGCCGGAGTACCCGGAGAAAACCCACGCAGTGACGGGGAGGACATGCAAACTCCACACAGAAAAGTGCGGGATCAAACCCAGGACCTTCGTATTGTGAGGCAGACGCACTAACCCCTCCTTCACTGTGCTGCCCGTAACGCTTTCCACTCAGCATAATTAATTCCTGCACTGAAATGGATGAATTTTGTCAAAATTACCCCTTTACTTTAATAGTCTTTGCCACTTTGATGTGTAATTTTCAGCTCAAGAATCAAAATCAAATATTTGTTTTTTTACAACAATCAGACCTATCTTCAGCTCAAGAATCAAAATCAAATATTTGTTTTTTTACAACAATCAGACCTATCAGTTGGTGCCACCGTCTTGGGTTGTCTAGACTGGGTTTATGGCCCGTGTAGCAAAAACGACAAAAGCCTTCCAAAAAAGAAAAAGGTGCAATTGTTATATTTGAATATCTTGCATCTTGTATACATTCACATGTCTCTAGTAGGAATAAAAAATATTACGACTCTAGGTGCTATGTAAACACGCATATGAAATAATAACCGTTAGAATAGTTTGCCTAGGAAGGTTCTATTTAGGTAATGCCGAGGCTGGACTGCTTTAAGTAAGACAGCTAATGTGATTAGTCTATTCAGTGATTCTCAAACGGTGGTACGCCAAATTAGTCTGTAAATATTTACTGCATATGGATTATCACTGTTAATGTTTGTGCATTGTGTATTGCATACACATGTTAAACAAAACCTTTGCCTTGTTTTTAATGATTACTTAGGCCTACTACCCTACTGTACTTTAATGTTGGTCATTATGGTGATACTTGGAAAGCCAAAAGGTTTTCTCCGGGAATACGTGGTGAAAAATGTTTGAGAAACACTGGGTTTTGAACCAAATAACTATGTATTTTGGGGCTTACTGCTTATTTAGGGGGGATAACATCGTCACACCGTTAATTTTTTATAAGTTTAGCCTCAGAAAAAAATAATCATTAACAAATGACATTAAAGAGGAAATACTTCACTTTGTGTGTAATATTACAGTGGCCGAAAATATTGCATACACTTGTTAAACAAAACCGTTGCCTTGTTTTTAATCAATACTTAGGCCAAACTTGCCAACCCTCCCGGATTTTCCGGGAGACTCCCAAAATTCAGCGCCTCTCCCGAAAACGTCCCGGAAGAAATTTTCTCCCGAAATTCATCTGGAGCTGGAAGCCACGCCCCCTCCAGCTCAAACATGCACAGTTCAAAGCTTGAAAAGGAGGATTGCAGGCGGATCTGACGGCATTTAAAGTCATTTTTAAAATCGACTGCTAATCCTCCTCCTTTTTGACCGGATGACCGCGGAGAATTAAAGTAGGAACACTCCTGAGGCAGAAGTTCATTAAGAGGGGCGGACTCACCGGCTCTCAGCCATGTTTCCATCACACAGAGGAAGTCAATGCCGCCGCCCGCGGGAAGTAAAGAAATCCTTCAGGATAAACGTTGTTTGTCAAAGATTTTGCGTTCACAAGACTGAACCTGGCGGGGGCCAGCACGTCCAAGGGCGCAGCTAATCCAGGTCGGGCCTGACACACAGCCCGCAGGTGGTGGGGGAGAGGAGATGAATGAACAGAGCTGACAGCGAGAGACGCCAGGGTAAAGCACATACTAGTGCCATCTTCTGGAAACTCGGAAGTGACGTTACTCAAATAGTGAAAGGTACGTGTTGTTTTTTAGTACCCAGCAAGCACAGTACAGTTAGTAGAACTGTGTTTTTATTACTGTGTATTTGATAGGTGCCATCTGAAATTCAACTATTTATTTTATTTATATATGTAATGAAATATATATAGCTAGAATTAATTGAAAGTTAAGTATTTCATACATATATATATATTAATTATATAAATATATATTAATTATATATAAATATATACATATATATTAATATATATATATATATATATTAATTACAGCCATTATACAAATATTTGCTGTAAATATACTCCTCTTAACCATGCCCTCCGCCCCAACCACGCCCCAACCCCGACCACCCGAAATCGGAAGTCTCAAGGTTGGCAAGTATGACTTAAGCCTACTATGCTACTGTATTTTAATGTCGGTCATTATGGTGGAACAGAGTACTTGGTGAAAGTTTGAGAACCACTGGGTTTTGAACCAAATAACTATGTATTTTGGGGCTAACTGCTTATTTATGAGCGATAACATCGTCACACCGAGATGCCGTTCATTTTTTTTATTTTTATTTAAGTTTAGCCTCTCAGAAAAAAACAAATCATTAACAAATGACATTGAAAAGGAAATACTTCACATCATTCACTCCAGCCACACTAAAGTGTTGGGACTATAAACGGTGGGGACAGTCGGGAATTAACTCCATTAATACTTTGAAGCCCTTGTTGTAAGATGAACATTATAAATAAGAGGGAAAAAAGCTAAAATTTGAATTCATACTTGTACTACATGTAATAGTACACAGTACTACTTTGCAACGGGCTATTCAAGTTTCCAAAAGGCGAATTCAAGTACATTTTCTTGCAACATAATTATCCAGCAGGTTGAAGCTTTCTGTCACCTCTAAAAGCTTCTATCCAATGGCTTCATGATGAGAGGACATTCAGTTCGGGTAAAAACCTAATCGAGACGTTCGATCTGGACCCATTTGAATCCATCTCGCATGTAACGTTGACACCCCTGAGCGCATCTCGGGTGCTCAACTTGTTACTTGTCCACAACGCGGCTTTCTTTGGCTCTTCTCAGTCTGTACAGGATGTGTTTCTTCGGGAACTTTAGCGTGGTGCATCCAAAGCGGCTGACCCCGCCCGTGTCTCCGGGGAGCTTCTCGCGTCTCTGCACCCAGCTGCGCCAGCCGGGTTTCCAACAGTACACGCTGTCGTAGAACCGGGAGCCGTTTTCCCCCCCCAGAACGTAAATCCTCCGTCTCCACCGGGCCACACCGCCGGCCGCGATCCGCCGCGGCAGCCCTGGGAAAACCACGGGGCTAGGAGCTCTGTCGCTGCCCCCGCCTGCTCCGCCCCGCTGTTCTGCAGAAACCGCCACTCCTCCGTGGGTCACCTCCCGCTCCACGCCGAACGCCCTTCCCTCCCGGAAAAACAGCACGCGACCGGTAGCGTCTAAAGCATCCAAATTGGTGTAGTTTCCATCCAGGAACTTGCTGGTGTCCCTCATGTAGCCCCCGATAGCACAGATTCCTCCACGCACCGCCACACCACCGGCGAGGCATGTAGCGCCCGAGTCCAGAGCCACACGAGTCCAGCAGTCTGTCAGGGTGTGATATATAAGAACACCCGAGTGGACCACGGCGCGGTTTTGTTCGAGCGTGGTCCCACCTAAAAGGTAGAGTCGTCTCCTCAGGGCTGCGCAGGCAAAAGCCCGCAGAGGGACTGGTAACCGAGGACCAGGTGCCCATTTAAGAGTCGCCAGCTCCAGCATCTCGCTGGAGTCCAGAAGTGCTGAGCGATTGCTTCCGCCCAAAGCAAAGAGCAACTCTCCACAGCCCAGTAGGCCCAACATACAGCGAGGTTGGCCCATTGAAGGATGCTCTATCCAGCGGTTCAACACGGCATCGTACTCATGGACAGCAGCCGACACGGAGCCCGTCCCCAGAATGCCTCCAGCGACAAACAGTCTGTTGCCTACAGCCGCGCAGCCAGGACTTGCCAGTGAGTCCAAAGCCGCGAGCTTATCCCACTTCCCTGTCCGAGGATCAAAGCAGTCCACAGTGTAATCTTGTGCAACTAAATTCTCATCGTCTCTTGGCGTCAGGTCCATGCACACTATTTTCTTCTCGAACATCCCCTCCCTTGGACGCAGAGGGCCCCCAAGACCCTCGCCGGCCGCCGCGGGGCCCAACTCCTTGCTGAGTCGCCGACTCTCGTCCTTGGACAGCAGGCCCGGACGCAGGTGGTGAAGCAGCGTCGGCATGTGGACGTAGCGATCCAAGGGCTTGTGCTCAGCCCATCGGCGTGCGGCGTCGTACACCTGCGCCTCAGAGTCCACGCCCAAGCGGTCGGAGCTCAGGAGGCTGCCTAAGGTGCCGTGATCGAGCAGGAGGAAGTCCTTATGGCGGGACACACGAGGGAAGTGCTGGGCCACCAGCCTGAGGGAGGCACGGAGAAGCAGCTGGTCGTGGTGAGAGCGGGCTAGAGAGTACATACCCAGACAGTTGTCCACTGAGAGGTGCTCAAACAGAAACCTGCAGTGGCAGAAGAACAAGGCAACATTAAAATGCACATAAAAACAAGTGGACCCACATTGAACATCACCTGGAGCACAGGTCCTGCAGGGGCATGACCTGAAGGCGATTGGCGGCCACAAATAGATCCTCAGCAGTGTCCAGAGAAAGCCCTGCCTCTCCGGTGTACACAAACTGGATGACGGTCTCCATGATAGACGGCGTCACTTCTTCCAGTCGGATCTCGGTGAGGCGAGACTCCACGAGAGGACTGGTGAACATGGCCCGAAAGTATGGACTCACCGCTGCTAGGAGCACCCTAAACAGGCGAGGGAGAGGAAAGTTTTATCTTGTGAAGACATCGGGTTTGGAGTTCCTGCCCCAGTAAGGACCGCAATCCCAGAAAGGCAGAATACACCTTGGATTGGTCGCCAGCCAATCAATCACAGGGCGATCATGATCGGATTGCGTGGGACTTCATCTCTCTAGTGTGAAAATCAGCTATGTGAACCACTATACCAGGGGTGTCAAACTTGCCTTTAATAAGGGCCACATAGCAGCTGTGGCTATTCTCTGAGCGGAATGTTTTACAGTCATTACACTCTAGATTTATAGTTTCTAATCGCCTCAGTAGGTTATTACACAATTCCCAATGGATTTAATTTTTCTTTTCCATGTACAAATTGATGAATAACTGACTAGCTTTTGAAATCATAAGTCAGGGGGACAAGGATTGTATTCTAACAAAAAACATTTTGAATATATGTCAAAGACCTACTGAAATGAGATTTTTGGGGATAGCAGGTCCATTCTATGTATCATACTTGATCATTTCGTGATATTGCCATATTTTAGCTGAAAGGATTTAGTAGAGAACATCGACAATATAGTTCGCAACTTTTGGTCGCTAATAAAAAAGCTTTGCCTTTACCGGAAGTAGCAGACGATGACGTCACCGGTGTGAGGGCTCCCCACATCCTCACGTTGTTTATGATGTGAGCCTCCAGCAGCAAGAGCTATTCGGACCGAGAAAGCGTCAATTTCCACATTAATTTGAGCGAGGATAAAAGATTTGTGGATGAGGAAATTTAGAGTGAAGGTCTTGAGAAAAGAAAAACAAAGTTTAAAAAAAATAATTAAAAAAATAAGGATAATTCTGGGAAATCCCTTATCTGCCTATTGTGCTGCTGGTGTTTTAGAGAGTTAAAGAGTGCCTTAAAGTCGGAGGGGTGTAGCCACGTGTGTTTTGACGCCAGAGTCTCTGAGAGAAGTCACGGCAGCAGGAGGACGCTGGCTCCGCTGATCTCCGGTAAGAGGCGACTTATTTCCACTATTTTCTCACCGAAAACTGCCGGTTGACATGTAGTCGTGATCCATGTTTGCTTGACCGCTCTGATCCATAGTAAAGCTTCACCTCCGGGAAATTTTAACAAGGAAACACCGTGTGTTTGTGTGGCTAAAGGCTAAAAGCTTCCCACCTACATCTTTCTACTTTGACTTCTCCATTATTAATTGAACAAATTGCAAAAGATTCAGCAACACAGTTGTCCAAAATACTGTGTAATTGCGCGATGAAAAGAAACGACTTTTAGCCGTAAGTGGTGCTGGGCAAATATGTCCCCTCCAAACAATAACGTCACAAACACGCGTCATCATTCCGCGACGTTTTCAACAGGAAACTCTGCGGGAAATTTTAAATTGTAATTTAGTAAACTAAACCGGCCGTATTGGCATGTGTTGCAATGTTAAGATTTCATCATTGATACATAAACTATCAGACTGTGTGGTCGAAGTAGTGGGTTTCAGTAGGCCTTTGATAACACAGGGGTGTCGATACTTTTTACAATAAAGGCTGCACATAGAAAAGTCAAAAGTACTATGTGGGGGCTATTTTGATATATTTTCATGTTGCAAATAAAATTACATATATTTAAAGACAAAACTTATTGTCAGCTTTTTGTTATAGGTGAGAGAGTTTACTATTATTAAAGTGGTTAAAAAAGTAGACGTAAAAAAAAGACCAAAAAGATGTAATGTAAGGTAATGTAAGATACGAACAACTAACAATAATAATAATAATAGTCGCTTTTAACACAAGGTTTTGTCTTTAAATACTGTATATACAATAACAATTTTTGGGGGGGAATAAAAAAAATCAAAATGGCCCTCGCATACTTTAACTTTTCAGTGTCAGTGGAAGAAGTTTGGACACCCTTTAGTTATTAGTATCAAATATAATTTTTTTTCCGCTTCACATCACAAATTGCTTTTTTTTTTACATTAAAATTGGGCTGCACTTTGAACATCCATCCATCTATTTTGTACCGCTTGGCCCTTTCGGGGTCGCATGGGGGTGCTGGAGCCTATATCAGCTGCAGTTCGGGCGGAAGGCGGCGTACACCTTGGACAAGTCGCCACCTCATCACAGGGCCAACACAGATAGACATATAGGTTGATTGGCAACACTAAAGTGGCCCTAGTGTGTGAATTTTTCAAGTACAACAACTGTGATAATTTTTGGTCACATATTTCATATTGTTAGATCCCTAAATTGTCTGAATCAAATGTTAGCAATAGAATGGTAAAGCTAATATCGCACAACCATAAATCAGAAGTGATGCTTATGCCATTATTTCCACGTGTCACTTTTTAAGCTCACCCTAACCCACCTATAGCATACTACGGGTAATCTCATCTCATTGGAGCATTTTCTTTTTAATTGGTTACTGGGGATATTTTTCGATGTTAGCAAATTTATCGGTGTGACGTCATAATTGCAATAATTATTGTTTTGATGACATTGTTTCATACCTACTTAGCATGTCTCCTTCTGGGTTTGACTCTTGCAGTAGATTGCCTGGCGTTTACCATCAACGTGCGCTTGTGTTCTTTAGGAACTTTGGTTTCATCCAACAGTCCAGAAATATACAGGTTAATTGGACACTTGTATGTGCCAATCGGTGTGAATGTGATTGGCTGACAACCATTCTACGATGTACCCCAAACTAGCTGGAATTGGCTGCAGCTCGATTGTGACATAAAAGGCTACGTTCACACTGCAGGGTCATATCCCCAATTCAGATTTTTTTGGGTCAAATTCCAATCTTTTTATGTGGCCATTCACATTTAAAAAAGAACTGCGATTTCTAATGTGAATGCAACCTGACCTGTATGCAGACATGACGCCACACGCACTGCAGTGTTTACGCAAGTAAACATGGTTTTGGCTCGAGTCGGTCTCAGTACTCTCAAGGCATTCAATCGATCGGAACTGTTTGCTTTTAAAAACCAAACAGTCCAGTTGCAATCGATTGAATGCCCTGAGAATACAATGACCTGGGTGAATGAGAACATCCATAAACAGATCTCAAGTGATGGCGAATGTGGTAATTATAAGGATTTTTTTTTTGCAATTAAAGTCAACATTTTCTGAACAGAATTATTGCAGTTAGAAGATTAAGAAAGAGGGCAAGTATTTTGGCTCTCGCAGTTTTACGGGATATTTTGTTTTGATGTCTGCTTGAATAGTGTTTCTGTGGGCGAGCAGTCGGGAGACAGTAGTTGCGGAACTTTCACGTGAGTTCCTAAAACATATATTATTGTCAACTGTTTTCTAAATTAAAGTACCAATGATTGTCACACACACACTAGGTGTGGTGAAATTTGTCCTCTGCATTTGACCCACCTCCTGGGAGATGAGGGGAGCAGTGAGCTCGGGAATAATTTTGGTGATTTAACCCCCAATTCCAACCCTTGATGCTGAGTGCCAAGCAGGGAGGCAACGGGTCCCAGTTTTAGTAGTCTTTGGTATGACTTGGCCGGGGTTTGAACTCACGACCTACCGATCTCAGGGCGGACACTCTAACCACAAGGACACTGAGCCTTTCTGCAGAATGTGATTTCTGCTCTGTTGTTTACTATTTATTTTGTAATCATCTATTATGGCGAATAATTATGAAGCTCGTTGCTTTTTGATGATGTTTTGGTCGGATGAATGCGACCTGATTGTGGGAGTATTCACATTGAGGATTTGTATCTGATTTATTTCCATGTGCGTAAGAGGCCTGAGTGTGGAAGTATTCACATTGAGGATTGGTCACAAATGTATCTGATTTATTTCCATGTACACTGACATAAAAAAATCGGATAGAGATTGCATACTTATAAGGGGGGTGAGGTGGGGGCCCATTTCTTATGTGGACTTTTGAATCTACACTTTAACCACATAAATACCTGATTATGGGATGACTGAAAGTTTTTACTATCCTGCAGCGAGAGCGAAATTATTCATGTTTTTTATTTTAAAGCATTGGAGTAGGGAGGCCATGCTTTTGCTATTTCTAAACTACAATACAGCGTACTGGATCAATGTTAATTTAATTAGGTGGAAATACTGCGGGAGACCTCTGCCTTGAATTAAAATGCATTTGTGGGCTGAGCCAAACGTGTCATCACCTAAATAATGGAGACAAGACGTACAGTGCCCTCCATAATTATTGGCACCCCTGGTTGAGATGTGTTTTTTAGCTTCCAATTATTTTATTTTTTTTCTAAATAATATGGGACCTTAATGGAAAAAAAGAGAAAAATCCAACCTTCAATACAAGTGCATTTATTCAGTGGGGAAAAAATCCCACATAAAGAAATAATTATTTGACATCAAATAATGTGTGTCACAATTATTAGCACCCCTGGTGTTAATATTTTGTACAACCCCCTTTTGCCAACAAAACAGCACCTAATCTTCTCCTATAATGTTTCACAAGATGGGCAAAGACAGAAAGAGGGATTTTCAGCCATTCCTCTTTGCAGAATCTCTCTAAATCATCCAGAGACCTGGGTCCTCTCCTCTGTACTCTCCTTTTCAGCTCACCCCACAGGTTCTCAATGGGGTTGAGGTCAGGGGACTGAGATGGCCATGGGAGGAGCTTGATTTTGTGTCTGGTGAACCATTTCTGTGTAGATTTGGCCATATGTTTAGGGTCATTGTCTTGCTGAAAGACCCAGTGACGACCCAGCTTCAGCTTTCGGGCAGAGGGCAACAGATTTTGATTTAAAATGTCCTGGTATTTCAAAGCATTCATGATGCCATGCACCCTAACAAGGTTCCCAGGGCCTTTGGAAGTGAAACAGCCCCACAGCATCACTGACCCACCCCCATACTTCACAGTGGGTATGAGGTGCTTTTCAGCATGCGCATCTTTCGTGGTACGCCAGACCCACTTAGAGTGTTTGTTGCCAAAAAGCTCAATCTTGGTCTCATCTGACCAAAGCACACGGTCCCAGTTGAAGCCCCAATACCGTTTGGCGAACTCCAGACGCTTGCGTTTATGATTGTGAGTGAGGAAAGGTTTTCTCCGTGCATGCCTCCCAAACAGCTTGTTGGCGTGTAGACAGCGCCTGATGGTTGATTTGGAGACTTTGTGACCCCAGGATGCTACCATTTGTTGTAATTCTGTAACAGTGAGCTTTGGAGATCTTTTGATTTCTCTTACCATCCTCCTCACTGTGCGTGGTGGCAAAATAAACTTGGGTCCTCGTCCAGGCTTATTTACCACTGTTCCAGTTGTTTTGAACTTCTTAATTATTCCTCTCACAGTGGATATGGGCAGCTGCAGTTGAGTGGCAATCTTCTTGTAGCCTCTGCCTGACCTGTGAAGGTCGACGCACATCTGCCTCACTTGTATGCTGTGTTCCTTTGTCTTTCCCATGTTTAAGAGTGGATAAGAGAAATGGCCTCGGTGTCACGTCATATTTATACCCCAGGGAAACAGGAAGTGATGAATTACTAATTAAATGTTCTTACGTACTCTGGTAAACTTTGTAAACTACTGTAGAAATGACAGAAATGCTTCAATTATATTTATTTCCTGGGAATTGTTAAGGGTGCCAATAATTGTGGAACAGGTGATTTAATGAAAAATAATTATTTTTTAGTCAGGGATTTTTTTATTTTCTTACAATTCATTTGAGTTGAAGGCTACATTTTCCTACAATTTTCAGTGTGACAGTATTCTTCTGCAATAAACACTGAATTTATTTTAAGGCTTTTAACACATCTCAACCAGGGGTGCCAATAATTATGGAGGGCACTGTATATAAAATGGATGGATGTCTTCAAATGGTCTTTTTAGTATGTGATTACAGTTTGGCAGGTAGTACAGCCAGCTTACCTGTGACACATGAACTTCTTTCCCTCAACAAGTAGAGTCACGTCGCACAGCTGCTGAGCATCCAGGAGCTGCTTCAAACCTGAGGAGTGATCAAGAAGAAATTAAGGAAAAAAATCAGAGCAGGTAAGATCCCGAGGGGGCGCTAGGCTGTGACACTTTTCTAAATGAACTTCCGTATTTTGAATGCGTTCACACAGAAGTACGGGAACATGCTGTGCCCTGAATGTTGCACTAAAAAATGCCAAAATGGGGGTAATGGACACCACCCTCAATAGTTGCTATTTTGGCTGAAAGACTTATCTGAAATAATGAAGAGCGACCCATAGTATTGACAAGTAGAAAAAAGATGAAGAAGCAGGTAAAAAGTGTGATTTTCTGTTAAGTCTGCGACGACAATGGATTTGGGACAGCACTACAATCGTCCATCGCAACAAAGTGCTTAAAAAATATTGTGGCTTCACTATAACGCTAATCTTTGCGCTATCGACACTGCGACAATCTCAAGTTGACCAACGTTTGGCAGAACAATCTTTTTGATGGACTTCATCTTCAATAACACTGCCTCATCAATAACACTTCTCCACATTGGTGAGACATTGACATGAGCGAGGTCAAAAAACAACAGTAGCCTCGGAGTTGGTGCATTTCATTTTTGACATCAATCAAATCATCTGTATTTATAAAGCACATTTAAAATTTACCACAGGGGTAGCCAAATTGCTGTACAATTGGCAGGTTAAAAGATAACACAAGAAAGACGGGCAAACAAAACACAACACAATAAAAAAGAACAAACAAAAGGGAGATGCAAACAAAATACAAAAACTGAAACAGTTTCATAGCAGGTGCATTAGGGGACGCCATAGCAGGATGGATATCGCAGAGTGTTAAAAGCCAGGTAATACAAATGTGTTTTTAAAAGCGATTTAAAAACAGGAAGAGAGGGGGCCTGTCTAACACTAAATTGTAAGTTGTTCCAGAGCTTGGGAGCAGCGGCGGCGAAAGCTCGGTCACCTCTAAGCAATAACAGCGATGTGGAATGACAACGCATATATATAATATAAACACATGATACCACTATTTAGTACTTAAAAAATAATTAGTCAAGTAGATAGTTATAACCACTACTCAAGCCCGTTTGCCCTGCTTCTGAAAAGTTGCCTTTTATTTTAAAAAATGTTTTAAACTGCAGCACTTACGGGGTTCCTTACGAGGAAATCTTATTATGTATTAAATTCATAATCTGCTATGAGATTGTATAACATTGATAGTGTTATTGTGATGCAGGAAAATCCCCTATTTTCTATATTTTGAAATGCAAATGTTGATGCTCCCTGTGATGAGCTGGCGACTTGTCCAGGGTGTACCCCGCTTTCCGCCCGATTGTAGCTGAGATAGGCACCAGCGCCCCCCGCTACCCTAAAGGGAATAAGCAGTAGTAAATGGATGGATGGATGGATGGATGGATGGATGTTGATGCTCCTCTGAGCCGTAGTATTAGACACACACAGTAAAGATGTTTGTGAAATCCCCTGATGTTATTTGCTGCTAAATTAACCACAACGTTGGCGCTGCATTAAATGTTATGGCGCTACGAGGCCGACAAATCCTAAAAAATAAAAAAACTTATCGATTATCGGCTTTCTTGACTACTAATAATCGGTATCGGATTTGCTGTTTTTAGCGATGAGATGGCGACTTGTCCAGGGTGTACCCTGGGAGGGCTGGAGCCTATCTCAGCTGCATTCGGGCGGAAGGCTGGGTACGCTCTGGACAATTCGCCACCTCATCACAAGCCAACAAAGATAGACAGACAACATTCACACACTAGGGCCAATTTAGTGTTGCCAATCAACCTATCCCTGGGTGCATGTCTTTGGAGGTGGGAGGAACCCGGAGTACCCAGAGGGAACCCACACAGTCACATGGAGAACATGCAATCTCCACACAGAAAGATCCCGTGCGCAGGATCGAACCCAGGACCACTCAGGACCTCCGTATTGTAAGGCACATGCACCACTGCGCTGCCCCTTGTGTGCAATCAAAGTCAACATTTTTTGAACAGCGGAAAAGATTATGAAAGAAGATGTATCCTGCAGTTTCGGGGACATTCGCCTTGTTGTCTGCTCTGAAGAGCGTGTTGGCGATCCGTGATAGAACATTGATTGACATGAGTTCCTAAAAAATTATTTTGGTCTGTTTCTGCTAATTTGTCAACTATTTTGTATCAGTCTATTTGGGTGAATAATGATGACGCTTATGATAAGCGTCATCATAACACTATCTGATTGATTTGTAATATAAAACTCATAATAATTTCTATAATATTGCTGACAGAAAAATAACTTCAATACTGTATATAAGCAAAGCACACTATTACAGCTTTGCAGTATAGGTATGCTCCTTAAAACTTGATTGATGTAGTTTAATAGCCTTAGTGTTATTTTAGAGTAGTGTTTTGGGGGCTCTGAAGACTGATAGACATTGTCAAAAAGTTGAAGTCCTATGTGTTTTTCTATCTTCACTTTTGTCGTTTTCCCCTTAAATGCCAGGTTATTTTTTTAGTGCTTCACTCTAACTTTCCTCACCCACAAATCTTTCATCCTCGCTCAAAATAATGGGGAAATCGTCGTTTTCTCGGTCCGAATTGCTCTTACTGCTGGTGGCTCACTTTATAAACAATGGGAGGATGTGAGGAGCTCTCACACCGGTAACGTCACGTGCACATCGTCTGCTACTTCCGGTACAGGCAAGGCTTTTTTATTAGCGACCGAAAGTTGCGAACTGTATCATCGATGTTCTCTACTAAATCCTTTCAGCAAAAATATGGCAATATCGCGAAATGATCAAGTATGACACATAGAATGGACCTGCTATCCCCATTTGAATAAGAAAATCTCATTTTAGTAGGCCTTTAATACAGTAACAACAAGTTGTAAGCAAAAAATCTTGCATGTGTAAACATTCTGAATCAAATAGGTTGTGCACAGACACTTTATATTTGGGTGGACATGCAGCCCCTGTTTTGCAGACAAGAACATTTATTTCCACCAGAACCTCCTCTGTTTTCAAGTCTACTCGTTAGTACTGTGCAAGTTTGTTTACACTGCTTTCATCTGTGCAAGTTGCCGGCCATGTCATGCTTATTACTAAAGATGACTGTACCTGTTTTTACAATCCCACTTTCAACCATTTAGATGTGTTCAGTTTTTGTTTTTAATTCTAATACAGGGCCAAAAAGTTGTGAGCGAAAAGACCTTGCAAGTGCAAAAAAAGTTTTGTTGCGCGTTGTGCGTGCTTGCATCAAAGAACCTCCTGGGGCCTTAAAAAAACATATCGGTTGATTCATTTACAGCATGTATATAAAATGTTGGTGGAGTTGTTTTGGATGTTTATTAGAGCGCTCTATCGGCAGAAGAAAGTTAATCTTCTGTGTGCAGCAGAAATGATCATGGAAGGCCGTTTTGACCACGCTATGGATACTTTCTGAATGTTTCAAACAACACATTGTTTCCCATTGTCTATTGCTTTCTTTGGACTCATTTTGAGCTATCAAAACTAAAAAAAAATTCTACACAAAAGCTAAAAAAAACCCCTTAAAAAGCATGTGTAGATAACAGCAAAACTGCTATGAACACCTGAGAGTGGTCTGATCGCCTACAATGCATGTGCTGCCGGGTACAACGGCAGCACACAACGGGTGGATGAAACGTTTGTGCACAAAGTCATGGTTCATTTTTTGATTGATTGATTGAAACTTTTATTAGTAGATTGCACAGTTCAGTACATATTCCGTACAATTGACAACTAAATAGTAACACCCAAATAAGTTTTTCAACTTGTTTAAGTCGTGGTCCACGTTAATCAATTCATATTGTTTTATTTAGTAAATCGAAACGTTTGTTCAATGAGGGGCACATACACCGAGGTTCCACTGTATTAGATTTAATATCAACAATCCTACTTTACGAAAATCTGTTTGCCACGATCATGTCCGGTAAAAATTAACCGTGACTGCAGCTGAGATAGGCTCCAGCACCCCCTGCCATCCTGGAAGGGACAAGCGGTAGAAAATGGATGGACGGATGTACAATGTCAAAAATTGCACCCAACTAAGAACGCAGTACACTCGCTATATTGAAGTGTACGGAAGAATTTGATTGGAGACTCATGCCTAGGAAGGGACTACCTTGCGAACATGTCTCACCAAGAGTGATGTAGTCTCCCAAAGGAGTGGTGCTGTCATCAGGAAAGTCTTCTTCTTCTGAGTCGCTGTCCGACAGAGGGTCTCCTCCTCTGTCCCCGTCCTGCCATGGCTGGGGGCGCCAGGTGATTTTGCCCCCGCGCACAGCATTCATCTACGGTGTAAACATAAACACAGTTTACGAAATGTCATCAGGACAGAAGGGCTATTACAGCTACTAGCTAGCATATTTCATCCAATTCCTAGCCAAAGTTAAATGACACCTTAGGACAGTGTTTTTCAACCACTGTGCAATGGCACACTAGTGTACCGTGAGATATTGCCAAGTGTGCCGTGGGAGATTATGTAATTTCACCTAATTGGGTTAAAAATATTTTTTGCAAACAAATAATTATAATCTGCAAATGTGCCGTTGTTGAGTGTCGGTGCATTCTAGAGATCGGCAGATTAACCTTGTAATACTCTTCCATATCAGTAGGTGGCAGCAGGTAGCTAATTGCTTTGTCGATGTTGGGAACATGGTTTGTCGTGATCACGACATGCAAACGACAGCGGGAGGCAGCGTGCAGGTAAAAAGGTATCTAATACTTAAACCAAAGGAGAAAGAAAATACATTTAAGCTTAGGGATGGCTATGCAAAACAAAGCTAAAACTGAACTGGCTGAAAAGTAAACAAAAACAGAATGCTAGATTACAGCAAAGACTTGCATCGCATGGAGCAGCAGACGGCGTCCACAAAGTACATCCCAACATGACATGACAATCAACAACAAAATAGGAGCGCAAGACAAGAACTAAAACACTACACACAGGAACACCCAAAAACACCAAATAAGTCACGGCGTGATGTGAGAGGTCGTTACAGTACACCTACTTTGAGACAAGAGCTATAGTGATGCATGGTTGGTTGTGGTTTGAATTCAAATCCAACAATTGCGAGAACTACTTTTTATTGTCAATATCGGCTGCTGAGCTTAATTTTTTTTAGGTTTTCTGCTGGCGGTGTGCCTCGAGATTTTTCTAACGAAAAAAATGTGCCTTGGTTTTAGAAAAGGTTGTACAACACTGCCTTAGGAGTACTTGAAAGCATCAGGTAAGACAATTTGATGAAGACTTGACCTTAAATACTCCAACAGCTGCTTTTATGTTGTGCTATTAGTAGAGTTTGTTGCTAACACTACCTTTGCTCTTCGTCTTGTTTATACTCTGAAGGCCGGTTGTGTCTCACTTGTACAGAAATGTGAGGCAAGTCGGAGAGAGGGCTTGTTTGTAGCCGAGAGTGTCGGTGCAGTCTAGAGATCGGCAGAGTAACCGTGTAATACACTTCCATATCATTAGGTGGCAGCAGGTAGCTAATTGCTTTGTAGTTGTCGGAACATGGATTGTCGTGATCACAACATGCAAACGACTGCGGGACGCAGCGTGCAGGTAAAAAGATATCTTAATGCTTAAACCAAAGGAGAAAGAAAAGGCATTGAAGCTTAGGGATGGCTATGCAAAACAAAGCTAAAACTGAACTGGTTGCAAAGTAAACTAAAACAGAATGCTGGACAGCAAAGACTTGAAGCGCGTGGAGCAGCAGACGGCGTCCACAAAGTACATCCCTACATGACATGACAATCAACAACACAATAAGAGCGCAACAGTACACACAGGAAAAGACCCAAAAACTCAAAACAAGTTACGGCTTGATGTGACAGATTTGTGACACTACACCTACTTTGAGACAAGAGCTATAGTGATGCATGGTTGGTTTTGGTTTGAATTCAAATCCAACAATTTTGAGAACTACTTTCTATTGTCAGTATTGGCTGCTGAGTTTCATTTTTTTAATGTTTTCTGCTCGTGGTGTGCCTGGAGATTTTTTTAACGGAAAAAATGTGCCTTGGTTTTAGAAAAGGTTGTACAACACTGCCTAAGAGGCCTACTGAAACCCGCTACTACCGACCACGCAGTCTGATAGTTTATACATGAATGATGAAATCTTAACATTGCAAAACATGCCAATACGGCCGGTTTAGTTTTCTAAATTGCAATTTTTAATTTCCCGCGAGGTATCCTGTTGAAAACGTCGCGGAATGATGACGCTTATGTTGACGTGTGCTTGTGACGTTATTGGTTGGAACGAACATTTCAGCCCAGCACCACACACGGCTAAAAGTCGTCTCTTTTCATCGCATAATTACACAGTATTTTGGCCATCTGTGTTGCTGAATCTTTTGCAATTTGTTCAATTAATAATGGAGACGTCAAATACAAATGCTGTTGGTGGAAAGCGGTGGATTGCGGCTGCCTTTAGCAACCGAAACACAGCCGGTGTTTCTTTGTTTGTTGTGAAGCTTTAACACAGAGTGGTCAAGCGAACATGTTTCTCTACGTCAACCAGCAAGTTTTTGGATGGGAAAATTGTGATATTAAGTCGGCTCTTACAGGAGACTTCAGTGGATTATGGGACCTCCTCCTGCAGCTCAAAAAGGCAGCTGTGAGCTTGGCTCCTCGACTTTTCTCAGAGACACTGGCGTTCACCGCAGCCATCCGACTTTCAGGTATGACTTTATAGTCTCACTAAAACACTATTAAAAACAATAAGCGGATAAGGGATTTTCCAGAATTACCCTAGTAAATGTGTCTAATTACATCCGAAACGCTCCCACTGCCGCCGCCTGGAGCCGTCGCCTTTTCTTTTCTTTTTTAATATCACAATGCTTAATGCTTCACTCTAACTTTCCTCACCCACCCATCGTCGCTTTCTCGGTCCGAATAGCTCTTGCTGCTGGTGGCTATGATTATAAACAATGTGAGGGTGTAAGGAGCCCCACAACCGGTGACGTCACGCGCACACCATCTGCTACTTCCGGTACAGGCAATTAGGCTTTTTTATTAGCGACCAAAAGTTGCGAACTTTATCGTCAATGTTCTCTACTAAATCTTTTCAACAAAAATATGGCGATATCGCGAAATGATCAAGTATGACACGTAGAATGGAGCTGCTATCCCCGTTTAAATAAGAAAATCTCATTTCAGTAGGCCTTTAGTACTTGAAGGCGTCAGGTAAGACAATTTGATGAAGACTAGACTTTAAAAATACACCAACAGCTGCTTTTATGTCATGCTATTAGTAGAGTTTGTTGCTAACACTACCTTTGCTCTTCGTCTTGTTTCCACTTTGAAGGCCGGTTGTGTCTCACTTGTACAGAAATGTGAGGCAGGTAGGAGAGAGGGCTGCTTTGTAGCCGAATACTTTTTTTGTTGGTTTTTCACAACACCGCTTGGTCTTCGCGGTCCCCACCGGCGTGTTTAGTCGCTCCGGGCTCAGCCGACAGACTCGTCCGGCCTGCGGTGAAGACACATCCAGACGACACGCTGCTCATCCAGCCCCATACACAACATCAGCAGCGGACATAGCAAACATTAGCATTCTGCTCCTGTTCATGCCGCCTTTGGCTTTTATGTCCCTCCTCCGGTAGGTGAGGCTCAATGGTGAAATAGTTAGGATTTTTTAATGGCGCCGCATGCCTAAAACACCATCTTGTGTTGAGTTGAGGTCCAAGCGGCCGCACTTGTCATGTCCCAACCGGATCACCGCAGTGCTTACTGCTTAGTATCCGCTCGCCTGATTGGATGACCTTTAGCTGGTGACAATCGCTTGGCTTTGTGTCCACTGCTGTTAAAATATTAATAATTTCATCCTGCTTTTAAATAGAACACATTCATCATTGTTATTGAATAATTGTATATAATACATATAATTGATGAAAACAAACACAAGGAAACGGTAATAGTTTTTTTCTGCTTCCGGTGTGGCGCTGCCTTTACAAACAGCGTCCCTGTAGTTGAAAGGAGTACTCTAAGCTTTTCACAAAGGCGGACAATGACCTGCGAACGGCCTTTGTATCATTAAATTATAAAATTGCGTCATGTTTTCCAAGACGTCATAATCTGCATATTCTGTGTTAAATATGGCTTGGTCAGTCGTGAGCATCAAAACGCTTTAGTACTGCCAATTCCAATTTCTAGTGAATGCAACACCATGCCGTATCTCAAACATGGCGACGTGTTTAGTTACGAGTGCGGCAACTAGACGCATTTTTGCGTTGACGCCGGTGTTGCGGCGTTATTGTATAAAGAACATAGGCTTCGTCGTTCCTCGTCGCTTTTCTCATAGATCTGCGAGCAGCTTGTATGACCATGTCCTTGGAGGATACAGTGACAAGCCGGAGCTGGACATGAGAGCGGTGTGTGAAGACACCGACAAAGTCATCGCCAATGTAGAAAATAGGAAGGGCGAGCTACGCGGTGAAGACGTCAAACTCATTGTAGGTGTAATACACTTTTCTAAAATCCATCCATCCATTTCCTACCGCTTATTCCCTTTGGCGTCGCGGGGGGCGCTGGTGCCTATCTCAGCTACAACGGGCGGAAGGCGGCGTACACCCTGGACAAGTCGTCCACTTATCGCAGGGCCAACACAGATAGACAGACAACATTAGCACTCACATTCACACACTAGGGCCAATTTAGTGTCGCCAATCAACCTATCCCCAGGTGCATGTCTTTTCTAAAATGGTACCATAAAATACGCTTACCGTATTTCCTTGAATTGCCGCCGGGGCGCTAATTAATTTAAAACCCCTTCTCACTCCTGCGCTTACCAAAGGCATGTGGTAAAAGTAAGCATGCGCTAATTATTTTAAAACCTCTTTTCACTACGGCACTTACCAAAGGTATGCAGTGAAAATTTAAGTGTGATGTAAGCTTCGACCTTATATCCTACTGAATAGCTCTTAATCTTCTACCCTTTATGCGATTTCAAATTACCGGTATTGAAGTCAGCCTCCTCCATTTTGAAAATGATGACAGGGGAAGTGTCACTCGTGACGTCACAAGTTTGACCAGGCGGTAATATTAAGCATGCGCTAATTCTTTTTGGGAAGCGAGTTTGACTCAAGGCAGGTGCATAAAATATGCCCTGCGGAAAATCAAGGAAATACGGTAACTTTAATTTTTTTTGTGTTTCCCTTATTGCAGGTGTCTGTTTGGCAGCAGCTCCATGCAGTAAAAAAAGAAATTTTAGAGCTGGAAGAGCAGAAGCAGCAAATTAGTGGAACAGTCAAAGCTTTTGTGGTCAGTATTAATGTGATGTTTGTTATGATTATTGCATTAGAAACTGATGTCTGCAGGTTTATACATTTCCAAGTAAAGCTTAAAGGCCTACTGAAATGAGATTTTCTTATCTAAACTGGGTTAACAGGTCCATTCTATATGTCATACTTGATAATTTCACGATATTGCCATATTTTTGCTGAAAGGACTTAGTAGAGAATATCGACGATAAAGTTCGCAACTTTTGGTCGCTAATAAAAAAGCCTTGCTTGCACCGGAAGTAGTGGAGCTCCTCACATTGTTTACAATCATAGCCACCAGCAGCGAGAGCGATTCGGACTGAGAAAGCGACGAGTTCCCCATTAATTTGAGCGAGGATAAAAAATTTGTGGATGAGGATAGTGAGAGTGAAGGACTAGAAAAAAAAGGCGAGGGCCGTGGGAGCGATTCAGATGTTATTAGACACATTTACTAGGATAATTCTGTAAAATCCCTTATCTGCTTATTGTGTAATTGGTGTTTTAGTGAGATTATATGGTACCTGAAAGTCAGAAGGGTGTGGCCACGGGTGTGGCGACCGCCAGTGTCTCCGGTGGGAGGAGGTAAGAGAGTCCGCAGCTCCAGGAGTACACAAGCTCCGCTCATGTCTACGGCAAGAGCCGACTTATTACCACAATTTTCTCACCGAAACCTGCCGGTTGACATGTTTTCGGGAACCATGTTCGCTTGACCGCTCTTTTCCATAGTAAAGCTTCACCTTCGGGAATGTAAACAAGGAAACACCGGCTGTTTGTGTTGCTAAAGGCAGCTGCAATACACCGCTTCCCACCTACATCTTTCTTCTTTGACTTCTCCATTATTAATTGAACAAATTGCAAAAGATTCAGCAACACAGATGTCCAGAATACTGTGTAATTATTCGATTAAAGCAGACAACTTTTAGCCGTGAGCGGTGCTGGAAGAACATGTCCGCTACAACCGGTGATGTCACGTGCACGCGTCATCATACGCGGCGTCATTCCACGATATTTTCAATAGGGTACTTCGCGGGAAATTAAAAATTGCAATTTAGTAATCTAAACCGGGCGTATTGGCATGTGTTGCAATGTTAATATTTCATCATTGATATATAAACTGCGTGGTTGGTAGTAGTGGGTTTCAGTAGGCCTTTAAGTCATTGTAATCGCTGTTGTGAATTATGTGCGTGTGGAATTTACAGACCAACATTAGATTAGTTTATTTCAAAGGGGACAATGCAATTTCATAAAACACATGACTTCACATGGTTAAAAAAGCCAGAATTAGCCACAAGGCTAGTTTTCATCTGTAGTCCCCTGGCCATGATGTAAAAAACGCAGTAAAAATACAATTAAAAAGAAAAGAGAGATAAATAGGAAAAAAGCACTCAATATATATACAATATGATAAAAAAATAAAATACAACAGAACATTTATCGTGGCATCAACACGGGCTCATCTTTTAGTGTTGGCAGCTGTAGGTGTTGATAAGCCACATTTAAACATTTTTGTAAAGGCCATCTAGATTAGATCTGCCAATTTTTTGAAAGTCGATGCATGTTGCGATATTTATCCATCCATTTTCTACCGCTTGTCCCTTTCGGGGTCGCAGGGTGTACTGGAGCCTATGTGTTGAATAATTTGAGCCTGAGCACTAATAATGAGCTTATAATTTTTTAAATGACGTTAAAGGTCATGAATATGTACATTATATTAATAAAAAGAATGGATTTGATTTTATGTCGCACTTTTCTATTATGACATACATACTTGTAGCTAGGGATGTACCGTTAAACGGTATAATGATAAACAGCGGTAAAACTCCCCACGGTTAGTATTACCGTTTTACATTCAAACTATTGTAAAACAAATTTAAACACTTTGGTAAACTCACAAACCGGTGACAATGCTCATTTCTTAGATACACATTAAGCTACCATTATACAAGCGACATTAACTATTTTCCCATTAAAATAAAAAAATTCCCTACTCTAAACTTGTATAAACACATTACTGTGTGACAACTAAGATTTTAAATTGTGTACATTAAACCTACAGGCTGTGTTTTCTTAGACTGAGAGCTCAATTGAAACTCAACAGTTTGACAACAGGAAGTGAATTTGCGTGATGTCACATAAATCGAATGAGATACATCCAACATATATTTTTTGCTTTATAATGTAAAAAAAATTGTTCATACGAAATAAAACTGAACACTCAAATGAAAATAATATGGCCTTTAAGTAGCCAGAACAATATTATAACATATTTTTTCTGCCAATAAAGTATAATGTGTGGCTATTTGTTTATCGTATTTATTTTTTTATATAAAACTTGGTCATAATTGTGTATAATTACTATTTTAGCACATTAAACAAAACCATAATAATTATAACCATGATCATTTTGGTAACAATACCTATGACATTTTCACATCATTACATTCCTACGTACAGCATGTATATATATATATATATATATATATATATATATATATATATATATATATATATATATATATATATATATATTTATAAAATGTTGAATAGCTCATTTCCATAACTGTATTGTTAGCCACCTCTTGCTAGCAGATTTTCGGTATTTAGAATGCGCAAAAATCGAAAGATACGAGTGTTCTTGCCTTACATAAGGATTTTGAATGATGGGCAAAATTAAACAAAAGTGCAGTTCTGCTTTAAATTCTGTAGGTCACAAATTGGTGGCTGTCTATTAGGTGCTTGCGTTCGATTGACGTGCTATCTCCCCCTCTTTCTTGTCCGACCTAGTCCACTATTCCCCACTAATACACACATAGTATAAAAAAAAAATATTTTATGTTACAAAAGCAGTGTTTTGAAAAGCTTATGGTTTCACTCATTGATTCAACAATATAGAAACCTAATAAACAAACTAGACAAGTTGGCCATTTTGTTTCGGAATAGGCTTTTTACCAGGTGTCGTACTTAGAAAAACTCCTCCTAGGGATACATCAAATAAAAATCATTGATGCTAGACAATGAACTAGAATATATTGCAAACATTTTTAGCTCATGCCATGGGTAGGTGGACTTGGCGACAAGCTTCAGCGACAAAAACGTGAAAGTAAATTAACTCCACTACACCACCTGGTACCTGATTCAATGTCAATTGAGTGTGATTGATATCTGCGTACACCCTTTGATGTAATCAATTTAAGATAGTAATTTGTAATATTCACTTGTATGTGTTCAGGGTCAAAAGTCACAAAAATATGACGCTGAATCATACATTTGACAAAATCATCTCTTCTTAGGCAAAGCACCCAAAGCAAGTTCTCACCAACGTAAGTCAAACTTTCGGACTCTTGAAAATGATCTTTTACATCCTAAACACTGCTTTTATATCCATTTTGAGCTTCTTTCTGTTCATCACACAGCTTCCCGAGTACAACCAGGCTCTGCTAAAAGGTCGAGATATCCGCAGCAGACTGAACCAGCTGTATAGCAGAGAGACAGAGCTCGATCAGGAACACTATAGCCGAGCGCTTCGTCTGCCCAACACCACCCACCCTGATGTTGTGAGAGTGAATATGTGTACAGTGACCTTATTCATGTGAATTTCGTCGTTTGAAATGTCAAACTTTTCCTTTCCCAGCCCATCGGAGACGAGAGCCAGGCGAGGGTAGTGGAGCTGGTTGGACAGAAACCAGGTTAGTGTTCTGAGGAATAGGTTATTGCCAACTTCACTTGCTGTTTCTACATTAAGTAATTGTGTTTAAAAATAAGTTATTTTTTTCTTATAGAATTTGACTTCAAACCCAGAGGCCATGTTGAACTGGGGGAGGAGTTGGGTCTCATCAGACAGAGGTGACAACTCCTAGCACTTGTTCCGACTTGAAAAGCCATTCTGTACATGCTTAACATCCAGCTTGAGCTCTACTGTATGATTATTAACTGCACCACATTTTGTTTTGCTGTTCAAACATGCAAATTTGGTACAACAAATGGGGAAATCCTGCCATAGGGTTGCACGATATAGACAATATAAATTATATAAATTTGGCTGATGATAGAGCTTTTAATACTATCCTTTAGAGGTGGTAATATTTGGGCACCCTACAATTCAGGAGCTACGATTAGAATAAAAGCAATTATTGATGCATCTATAATGTATATGTATTGATGCAGTTTTACAATTCTTTTTGTTTTCCTAAATAAGCGTTTATCACTTGCAACTTTAAAAAACAATGCATTTGTAATAAGAGACAGTTAGATTAATTCTCACATTTATTAAATTAATGGAAATGTGTGCAAAATTGGACTATAAGTGCCCTATAATAAAGGAGCTGGTCGGATTTTCCGATAGGTGGCTTGCTGCAGTCAGCCAAATTTTAAAACTGTCTGCATTACTTTTATTTACAATAAATACATTGATAATCGATTATTGATGTTTACTAATCGATTTTATAATTGTCCATATCCGAATTGCGACGCATCTAAAAAGCGATTATTTCCCCCACCTCCACTAGCCTTATATCATGATAATGTATTTTGATGATACATTCTAGTTGTGTCAGCACATTTGACAGTGACAAGCCAACGACCGCGTCACCAACAAAATGTAGCATCCTCGCCGGCGGCTAACGTCTTTCCACAGTGCAAAGCCACTTATAAGTAAGTAATCCTCACCTCCATGGCGGCAAATAAACTAAGTTTTTTGAAAAATATCATCTAAGGAGCACGAGGAATAGCTAAACATGCTACATTACACACTGTAGGAAGATATGCTAACCGCTAGCTAGAGCTCTTCAATGTAAACAAGTTGGCGGCGAATTGATACAAATATCAAGAGTAATGATACACCAAGTAGTATAGTTTTAAGTTGATACCACATTGGTTAAATTAATCATTTTACTATCAAAACATCTTTTATTTTTATTTTTTTGTTGTTTACAAACTCAGGAAATAAGTGCCTTGACACAGGAGGGCTTTAAGTGCAAATATATTTATATATATATATGTGTCTTGATTGGATTATCCAGAGAATAGTGCTCGATACCGTGGTAGAGCGCTATATATATATATATATATATATATATATATATATATTTTTTTTTTTTTTAAATCAGAGCCAATAATAATTTCCAAACGTAATTGTAATTGGTAAACCGCCCTCCTGTGTTTTGTCTGATCATAATTGTGATAAAAAAATTTAATCGTTCAGTAATCTTTTATAGTGTAGATGTTCATTTGGCCTTCTGATAATACATATATATAAACATGGTTTGTGTATAAAAGCCTAAATAGTAAAATTGTTTGTACGTTACAGCAACATCATGTGACACCTCATGAAGAGGCAAGGTAGCCAAAACTTGTCTGGTACAACCCATTTTACTATTCAGGCTTTTATAGATTAACCTTGTTTCTATGAATTCAATGGTCTTGGATATGAGCGTTGGTATGACTAATACTGCCCCTGTAACTACTTGATATTGGTTCGTTACCCAAATTTGTTGTATTGCCCAAAACTAGAGTAAAGAATCCAATGAACAGAAGAATAAGTGTTTATTACTTGTTAAAACCATGTTACAACAGAAAGTAATCCAATACCAACTGTAAATCAACAAGTAAATTATAATAGTTTTGAGAAAGTAATAACCGTAATTGATTTAATTTGTTACTGCCAATGTTAGCAGGTAAATTATTATCCTTTGTGATCCATTTTAAAATTGTTTTATTATAATTTTTATGTTCCAAATGATATATTGGAATATACATCGATATTGCAGGAGGCTGCAATATGTATCGCGATGTAGATTTTGGCTGTATCACCCATCCCCTATCCTGTCATTTTGAACGCACATGGCTATACCTTCCATATAATTATAATATACATCTTTGCTTACCTGCAGGCACCTAGCTCACATCTCAGGCCACAGATCCTACTATCTGAGGGGAATGGGTGCCAGACTTCAGATTGCGCTCCAAAACTTTGCGCTTGACACACTGCAACGGCGTGTAAGCAGCATAAATCTTAGACATTGGTGGAAAAAAAATCTACAAAAATTCACATAAAAAGCAACTAAATATTAGGTTTAAATACTTATTTTTTGTGGCTGCAACAGGGCTTCATTCCCATGGTTGTACCGGACATGCTGAAAGGAGCTGTTTTTGTAAGTAACACATTTTTCTGTCAATTTGATCGGTATACTAACCTAAGCTAGCCATGGCCATGTCCACATTTGAAAAAGGCCTCTCAATCACATGCAAACAAGGTCCTTTGTCCATAAAAACTGAGCTTTTGGAAAACTCCAGCCAGGGTTCAGATTTTCAAAAACGTCACACTATAATGCGGAGGTCAGTCAGTGTATTAAAAAGATACAATATTTTCTGGATTTCCTGTCCAGATCTGCACCAACTTTGTATGCTCCTTTTTGAATATGTCACATAGGTATCCGTTGGTTAAGAGATTAATTAGTTTTCTATATAGTGGGAAAAGCTGCAAGCTATTTCTTATATTTTGTTCACCTTATTTCGCTACATGACCGCAGCATAATTACAGAAACAGTTCAAATACAGTGCAGCTCTACACATCTTCAAACTATTAGCTAATAGTGTGTCATTCAAAAGGGGCATTGTTACATTTTACAAATACATTTTCTGTGCTGCTCATGCAATGGTTTCTCTCTGTGTTTCATCTGCCCATGTCCCACCTTGCCACTCATTGTATACTCTTTATGTTTAATGCTCGTCCAGGAGGGATGCGGCATGCAACCCAACGCCCATCGCTCTCAGGTCTATTCACTGGACCCAGCTCGTTTTCCCAACTTAAGTCTGGCTGGGACGGGAGAAGTTGGAGTGGCTGGTATGACTTTTTTGCCTCTAGTGACAATCAAAGATGGGTTTTAAATAAAAAGTTGTCTTTGAAGTTGTGTTTTTGCGGGAATACAAGTTGATTTTGCTGATGCTCATTGTGCGATGCCTTTTTTCATTAGGCTATTTCATGGATCACGCAGTTAACTTCAAGGAGCTACCTGTCAGGTGACGAGCGCTACCCCCCTCACGGTTTAGTTTTCCAAATATTTCTAGCTGACCTGCTGTGTCGCTTCCTACTGCAGGACTGTGTGCAGTAGTACATGTTACAGAGCAGAGACTGACACAGGAAGAGAGACCTGGGGCCTCTATAGAGTTCATCACTTCAATAAGGTCAGTGAAGCACTAGCTAAGCCTGCAAAATATAATGAGCTGTATCAAGCCTTCTGTTACATTCTCAATCATTTTTTTTAATAATGACACAGTCACTCTTGAGTGCTTAGACACAATGTGAATGAATTGTGTTCTTTTTTAGGTCGAGATGTTTGGAGTGACCGCAGATGAGACAGGAGATGAGAGCACTCAGATGCTAGAGGAGTTTGTTTCTCTGCAAAAAGAGTTGTTTTCTTCATTAGAACTTCACTATAGGTTTGAAAACACACAAAAAAAATCACATCAGTGTTTCCCATACAATTATTTTACAAATACATTTGGACCATCACAATTAGATTTAATGCTGCCTATTACATAGCCTTTGCTCATACACACAATACAACTCTGCACAATAGATGGTGTCATAACTATGTGTCTTAACGCTTTAATTATTGCAATTAATCACAAAACACTATCACATCAATCATATATAATACCATATTAATTGCGCAGTTTATTTTGACCACACTCCTTTGAACAGTGGATGGTTACCAGAAAGGCGGACAGGTTGTTTTACGGTCAGTGATCAAATCAATGCATACGTCACTGCAGATTACTCCGACTGGTTTGTATGCTGGCAACTTTTATTTCAAAATACACCCCGACAATACTTTTGGTATAACTGTTAGCTTGTTATGAACAAATGAATGACATGCATTCAAGTAAAAAGATTCCTGCATGGCTTTCTGACAATGGAATCGCATTTGTGTCAAAATATTGGGGTTTATTTTTTTACAGTTTATTGAAAGTATGTGCGCTTGTAATTTATGTGGTTAATCAAAAAGAGAAAATAAGTAATCCAATCGTTTGAAAGCACTAGTCATAAATGAGTCATATTGTGATTTTTTTTTTTTCTCCATTTAAAACACTTCCTTGTGTGGTTTAAATAACATGTAATGGTGATTCTTTGCTCTAAATGTTGCAATGATAATTTTTACAGAACATTGTCAAACCGCTTTATGACTCTCTTCAGAATGCTTCGTTTTGTGGGCGGTCTTATTTACACGCCAAAGCCCTCCCCAAGGCCATGCTCTCTTGCCTGTCTCCATCACATTTAGCGCTTCCATATGAAGTCTATTGACAGATATAAGTTGGAACTATATGCAACTTTTTATTAGAGGCAACAGCGAAAGATTTTAGCATGCATGCGCATGTACAAGCCACTGCCTCGCAACAAGAAAATAGAGAAAAATAAGTGATTTATTTTAGGTTGATTGGCAACACTAAATGGTCCCTAATGTGTGAATGTTGTCTGTCTATCTGTGTTGGCCCTGCGATGAGGTGGCGACTTGTCCAGGGTGTACGCCGCCTTCCGCCTGATTGTAGCTCAGATAGGCAACAGTGCCCCTCGCAACCCCAAAGAGAATAAGCGGTAGAAAATGGATGGATGGATGGAAGTGATTTATTTGGAGTACAATTGAATAAAAATGGCTTACTCACTCAAATCTCTTCGGGTAAACATCTGCCATTTATGGGAGATATCTGTTGATATAACTAAGGCAAAGTACGTCACGTCTGAAATTACAAATGGCTCGTTTGGAGGAGGGCAAGATTGTTTTATCAATATTGCCGCCATATCTCCATGGTTGATTACACATTTTCCGTGTCGTCTTCCAGAGAATACTAAGCAAGGATCGACTTTGAGGCTAGATTTAGCGAGTATTCAGACACCTCATATATGGTTTTTCAAAAAGCAGCCAGCAACAAATACAGCTCCATTTTCTGGTCTTATTGAAAATGTTTGGGGACTCTTAACAAAAAAGCATGTATTGCTCTTAAAGGGGAACTTAACTTTTTGTGGAATTTAGTGTATCATTCACAATCATGAAAGACATGACGATGGATGGATTTTTTTAATGCATTCTAATTATTAAGTAAAGGTAATACTCCATTTATTGATTTGAATATTAACCAAGTATTCGTGATAGTGTTATTCACGATAACGCAGGCAAACTATTTATAGCGACGCCGTGATGAAAAACTTTTGTACACTTTTGACATGATCGACTGGTGAGGTGTTTCCTTGCTTCCTTGCTCCCTAGAATTTTATTGTAGATAAAAAATGTGCGTCTCACCTGGAAAGAAATCGTCTAAGGACGTATTCTGACAAGTTGGTACACTTTGACAACTGGTTAGTACCTGAAAATGGTGAGAATGACACGAAAAGATACTTGGGTCCACCCCACTTTTCTTCGCTAGGATTGAGTCATTCGCCATCTAAATGGGAATATATCAATCAATCAATCAATGTTTACTTATATAGCCCTAAATCACTAGTGTCTCAAAGGGCTGCACAAACCACTACGACATCCTCGGTAGGCCCACATAAGGGCAAGGAAAACTCACACCCAGTGGGACATCGGTGACAATAATGACCCAGTGGGACGTCGGTGACAAGATGACTATGAGAACCTTGGAGAGGAGGAAAGCAATGGATGTCGAGCGGGTCTAACATGATACTGTGAAAGTTCGATCCATAATGGATCCAACACAGTCGCGAGAGTCCAGTCCAAAGCGGATCCAACACAGCAGCAAGAGTCCCGTTCACAGCGGAGCCAGCAGGAAACCATCCCAAGCGGAGGCGGATCAGCAGCGCATAGATGTCCCCAGCCGATACACAGGCAAGCAGTACATGGCCACCAGATCGGACCGGACCCCCTCCACAAAGGAGAGTGGGACATAGAAGAAAAAGAAAAGAAAGGGCAGATCAACTGGTCTAAAAAGGGAGTCTATTTAAAGGCTAGAGTATACAAATGAGTTTTAAGGTGAGACTTAAAACATAAACATAAACATCCTAACCGTCAGCATCCTAATAACAGCAGACCTTGTACAGTAAGTGATGTTTGTTGGCTCTTATAATGTCTGCAGTGAGCAGTAATCAGTGATGTTTAAAAAAAAAAAAAAAAGCAAACGTGTCACGTATGCTAGAAATTATAAAAATACGCAAATATTAAATGTTATTATAAATATGCTTGTTAGTACACTACAAATATACTTACAACATGTATGTAAAACCTTAATGGAAGTGTTTAGATGTTTTTTTGAGTGCTTTATAAGCAGAATAGAGCAGACTTTTGATCGCGTTTATTTAATTTTTAGAATGTAATAAAAAAAAAAACATCCATAGTCATGTCTTTCATAATTGTGAACGATAGGCAAAATTCCACTTTAACGAGCAGCAGGTCCATTGGACACCCTCCAATCTAAAGACACTCACAGGGCAATAAAACTGGTTTATTTGTAATTCTAAACATATGTTTTGCTCTTAATGTTTTTTGATCATGTGTCATGGTCAATTATCCAAAAGACATGATGATGTCATCTACCCAAGCACACAACCCTATGTCACAAATAGATCGCAGCCTTTTAGGAAATACTATACGTATTCATTATTTTGTAATTTGTGGGTATTTCTCCCAGAGTGCTAGACATGCCAACACAGGAGTTGGGTCTTCCAGCTTACAGAAAATATGATATTGAAGCCTGGATGCCTGGAAGGAACAGTTTTGGAGAGGTCAGTGATGCTGCATTGTTGGCTGTGATGCCGTGCACAGTGCATCCTTCTTGCAACAATTCTGTTATCTGCCTGTCAGATTTCCAGTGGATCTAACTGTACTGACTACCAGAGCAGACGACTGAACATCCTGTATGAGAGAGAGGATGGCAGCCTGCAGTACGCCCACACAGTAAGAACATCACTGGTGTTTGTTCCTACAAAGCATACAGCAAAACTTCATAATGTTATTTTTTTGTAGGTTAATGCTACAGCATGCGCCATCCCAAGGACAATCATTGCTATCTTAGAGACTCACCAGACCAAAGTAAGACATGCATTCCTTATAAAAGGCTTCCCAAAGATGTGTGTTTTAATAATTATATGATAAGAGGATTTATGTATGACATGATGTGGTATGATTCTATTAAGTATAGACCTGGCCAAGAAATCAGCATTAAGCTGTTAAATTTTACATCACACGGATAAAACAATTGTAGTACCGTAATCACCGTACAAATAATCTAGCAAAATAGCTCATTGACTACCGTATTTTTCGGACTATAAGTCGCAGTCTTCTCCACAGTCCAGCGGGGGGTAAGACCCAGCCAAACCAAAAAAAAATGTTTTTATTTATTTTATTTTATTTTTTTATAGTTTGGCCAAGTCTCACCCCCGGCCAAACTACAAAAAAAAAACACGACTTATAGTCCGAAAAATACGGTACTTTCATTACAAAATCAAATGCACCCTGTGAAAATGATCTATGATAGTGTGCATTGTCCTGATGAAAACATCAAAAGATTGTACATTGTAATCAATATAAACAATTACTTCTCAAATAGTGAGATCGGCCCCCCACTGAAAAGACGGTCCGATGCCAGGGGTGGCGCGTGTGACTCCAGTTAATATGCTTTATCAGTATCATGCTGTAACAAAAATCTGCACGAATAGTTTTATTAATTTTTGTTTTGTTGGTTAAAGTGTTTTATAATTGTGTGCTCCTGAGTTGATGTTGTTGATCAATTTAAATTAAATATTTATTGAGTTAATTTAATTTGATTTTTCATGTTCAATGGTTGAAGTCGGTCAAATAATGTTTATAGTTTAAAAAAAGGATTTATTTAATTTTTTATTTCAGGCAAATTGATGCACTTTAAATCTTTCCTGTTACAGACTAAAAAGCAATGTTGACAAAGTTATTCTTTGTTGTAAGTTGATCTATACTCTATACTTTTACTTTAAGTTAAAAGAGGTACAATGTTATGCAGAGGTGTAACTACAACAATTTTATAGACAAATTATTCTATTTATAGTCACGGGTGGGGGGCGAGCAAAATATTTTCTTCTACGTCGGGGTGTAACAGAAAATAATTGAGAACAATGCAATAGACTATATTTTTACCAAGTGTTTGAAAAATGTATATGACTGGGAAATATACATCAAAATTGTCTGCATTGGCTTGTATCAACCTTTCTGGGGGAAAAAAATGAAAATTCTTAATTTGTTGTTTTAAATAATGCAAAATACAATTTTTGTGTGTATTTTTTGTCCTGGCAGGAAGGCTTTGTGCGTGTCCCTGCAGCCTTACAACCATATCTGGGCCTCCAAGTGATTGAAAAACCAGCGTACATTCCCCTGAAATACATTGGTCCTAACCAACCTTGCCGCCCACCCAGGCCTGCTCCCAAAATTAGGTGACATCAGTGTTGGGAATAACATGTGAAATCATAGTGATTCCATTTACTCAGACCGCATATATTTTTCCACTTTGTTGTGACTTGGGGGTCCTGGGTCCTGCTTTGTGCATCGGGAAATAGATGTCAATCATGGTCGTCACTTGGTGTGTGTGTGTACATGTTTGTCATTTATGACCCCTTTATTTGTTAGTTTTTTTTAGTGCCAGCCTGAAAAAATAATATTTAAAATGCAGAACAAGGGTGTCAAACTCGCTTACATTGAAGGCTTTATTTGACTTACAGGCAATCAAAGAGCTGGTTATAAATGAAATGGGTAACTGCTGCGGCTAGTCATTTCATCATATAAACAGTAATGAATAACGACTTTTGTAATCAACAATCATGGAAAAATATTGGCCTGTTTGTACACTATTGAATTTTTTTCTGAAAGTCTCGTAATAAAAAAATGCTTGAAATACATTAAATCATGTGAATTGCAGTTCAGATTCCATCCATCCTTCCATTTTCTACCCCTTGTCCCTCTCGCTATCGCCGGGCTGCTGGAGCCTGTATTGTCTTGCTAAATTGAACGATTAGTTTCTATTCTATACCCTGTGGGGCGGCATAGCTCGGTTGGTAGAGTCGCCGTGCCAGCAACTTGAGGGTTGCAGGTTCGATTCCCGCTTGTGCCATCCTAGTTACTGCCGTTGTGTCCTTGGGCAAGACACTTTACCCACCTGCTCCCAGTGCCACCCACACTGGTTTAAATGTAACTTAGATATTGGGTGTCACTATGTAAAGCGCTTTGAGTCACTTGAGAAAAGCGCTATATAAATATAATTCACTTCACTTCACCCTTCAGCCGTTAAGTGCAGTTTGCTTGCATTGAAATATACATTTAAAACTCCACATGGCCTGGTTTGTGTGGGAACTAAAGTCAAACGAATGAAACCTATTTTGTTATGTCAACTTACTGTCTTATAGTCAACCCCAAAAGGCCAATATACAGACCATTATTTAACATAATTCACTTAAAACAAAAATTAAAGTATGTGTGACTGTGCTACAGTGTGCTTTTTTTTAGTCCACCATCAGCACTAGACAATTACTTATTCATTAGCATGAAGACGTGTCTCCAAAGTTTTGACAAATACTATTCCTCATCATTAATTATGCATCCATCCCTTTTCCATACTGCTTAGCCTCATTGGGGTCGGGGGTCTCGCACTAGTTCTCGGTTCCCTCTCCCACCCTAAACCTAACGTTGCTGCCCCATACACACACTATGTATGTTTACATGCACTTTTACAACAAACTAATGTATGAATTTGGTTGAAACCAGCCTTTTAAAACATGCAAAAACACCAATTATGTTTTTGAATTTAGAAGTTGGTAATAATAGTTACACTGGGCTGTGCTGGACTTTTATTTGGTTTGGTTTGCTATCATTGTTTTTACAATGTAATTGCGCCAAAGAATTACAATTTATTTTATTGTATTTTTGATTTATTCCCATTAACGTATGCTACTTATAACCTATTGTCATGGATAGGTTGGCCCTACTAGAGCAGTGGTTCTCAACCTTTTTTCAGTGATGTACCCCCTGTTTACATTTTTTTAATTGAAGTACCCCCTAATCAGAGCAAAGCATTTTTGGTTGAGAAAAAGAGGTAAAGAAGTAAAATACAGCACTATGTCATCAATTTATGATTTACTAAATTGTAAAACAGTGCAAAATATTGCTCATTTGTAGTGGTCTTTCTTAAAATATTTGGAAAAAAAAATGAAAAAAAAACCCAACTGAAAAACTTGTTGAAAAATAAACAAGTGATTCAATTATAAAGATTTCTACACATAGAGGTAATCATCAACTTAAAGTGCCCTCTTTGGGGATTGTAACAGAGATCCATCTGGATTAATCAACTTAATTTTAAACATTTCTTCACAAAAAAATACATCTTTGACATCAATATTTATGGAACATGTCCACAAAAAATCTAGCTGTCAACACTGACATTGTTGCATTTCTTTTCACAGTTGATGAACTTACATTCATATTTTGTTGAAGTATTATTCAATAAATATATTTATAAAGGATTTTTGAATTGTTGCTATTTTTATAATATTAAAAAAAAAAAAAAAAACTACACGTACCCCTTGGCATACCTTCAAGTACCCCCAGGGGTACGCGTACCCCCATTTGAGAACCACTGTACTGGAGGACCGTGTCCACCAGTTAAAGTAATTTCGTAACATTAGATGCCACGGACTCGTTTGCTAGCTAACTTACCCAGTTTGTAGCAACCCTAAGCGGCCTACAAGCCACGGTGACCTGATTAAGACCCATTATAGATTGAGCCCTTTAGCTAGACCTACACCCCAGTATACCGGACACCACACCTTAGTGATAGGAGACTCCACCCCGAACATACAGCTTAGTAAACCAGCCATAATTAAATGTATTCCCGGGGCTAGAGATTCCCACAATGAAGCTAGTCTTAGGGAGCTGACTCGCAGCAGGCCTCGTAAACATGTGCGGCAAGCGAATCGCACCACTAGCTACGCGAACATAGTTGTTCATGTCGGCTCTAATGACACTAGGATGATACAGTCAGAGACTACAAAGAGGAACATAGCTAGGACTTGTAATCTTGCTGGAAAGATGTCTGGGCATAAAGTACTTGTCTCCGGCCACCTGCCTGCGAGAGGCAACGATGAGAGGTATAGCAGATTAGTCTGGCTATTTTTTATAGTGAACAGGGGCTAACGTTTATTGATAATTGGCCCTCTTTCTGGGGCAAACCGGGCTTGCTGATTCCAAAAATATAGACAACTATTTGAGTCACACTTGACTAACTACACAGGCAACTACAGTGTTTGTTAGCTTGGGTGAGGAGTCAGTTAAGCTAGTACTAACCAGCGCCAGGCTGGTAAATTTCTGCACACATAGCATTTCTCGTAGAATAATACACAACTCACATAATGTTTTTCTGTAGTGACTGTGCCAGAGGTGGACATGCATTCTACTGAGGTGGCAAATTATGGGGCGTGAAATCTATCGCGGCACAAAGCAAAATATCTGAAAATCCCCCTCATATCAATTCCTAGATGTGATCGAAATTATTTAAGGCACACTGGGCAAAATAAACGTAACATTATTACAATCACTACTACGGATACCATTAACAAAAATGCCTCAAAACAGCCCATTACCGATAATATGGGCTTTTTAGATATCAGATCATTTTCAAAAATATTGTTGCACAGCAGCTAAATAAACAATTGGTGTGTAAAAACCTGTAAACCCTTTCCGTCCGATTTCAGGGCAAATTACTCTACGGAGGAAGCCCTCACAAAATTGCTAACTATGGTTGTTAATGCATCATCCATGTTGATGCTACTTGACATTAGCGCTGCTCTTGATACCGTCGATGATAACATTTTTTAAAAACGTATCAAAACACGTATTGGTATGTCAGACTTAGCCTTTTGTTGGTTTAACTCCTATCTTATTGACAGGATGCAGTGTGTCTCCCATAACAATGTGACTTTGTAGTATGTTAATAACGTTTGGAGTTCCCCAGGGTTCGGTTCTTGACCCTACACTCTTCGGCATCTACATACGCAAATACGGTGTTAGCTTTCACTGTTATGCTGATGACACCCAACTCTACATGCCCCTAAAGCTGACCAACACGCCAGATTGTAGTCACCTGGAGGCGTGTCTAAATGAAATTAAACAATGGATATCCAGCAACTTTTTGCATTTTAACGCTAAAAAAACGAAATGCTGATTATCGGCCCTGCTAGACACCAGCACTTATTTAATAATACCACCTTAACAACTGACAACAAAGTATCTTTACGAATCTGGGTATTATCTTCGACCTAACTCTCGTGTGAGTCACACATTAGAAGTGTTACTAAAGCAGCCTTCCTTCATCTCCGTAATATTGCTCAAATTCGTCCCATTTTGTCCACCACCGACGCTGAAATCATTATTCATGCGTTCGTTACATCTCGTCTCGATTACTGTAACGTATTATTTTCGGGTCTCACTATGTCTAGCACTAAAAGATTACAGTTGGTACAAAATGCGGCTGCCAGACTTTTGACAAGAACAAGAAAGTTTGATCAGATTACGCCTATACAGGCTCACCTGCACTGGCTCCCTGTGCATTTATGATGGAACATTAATGTTTTACGACTTACGTATAAAATACTTAAGGGTCTGGCTGCATCCTATCTTGCTGATTGTATTGTACCATATGTCCCGGCCAGAAAACTGTTTTTAAAGACATCCGGTTTAGTAGTGATTCCCAGTGCCCAGAGACCAAAAAAAGTATGTGGCCTTTAGAGTGTTTTCTATTTGGGCCCCAGTACTCTGGAATGCCCTCCCCGTAACAGTTAGAGATTCTACCTTAGTAGAAGTATTTAAGTCCCATCTTAAACCTCATTTGTATACTCTAGCCTTTAAATGGACCCGTTTTTAGACCAGTTGATCTTCTGGCTCCCTTTTCTGCTCTGCCCCTCTCTCCTGCGTTCATAGGGTATCAGGTGACCATGGATGAGGGCGCTACCTGTTCCAAGTTAGAACCCGGGGTGGTCCACTCCTCTGTGCATCAGTTGGTGACGTCTCTTTGCTGCTGACTTGTCTCCATTCAAGATGATCGCCTTCTGGCCTCCCAATGAACTGGACTTTCACATGAAGTCGGGACCCAGAGTGGACCGCTCCTTATGCATCAGTCCGTGAAGTCTCTGCGCCCCAACTTGTCTACATGCAATAGGATCTCCAGGTGGCCCCACGATTGACTGGACTCTCACATTATTAACCGTATCCACTCGGCATCCATTGCACCGGTTACCCAAGGGTGGGTGTCTCCACATCTGCGGTCCCTTCTAGGGTTTCATGTTGGTCCCATTGGGTTGAGTTTTTTCTTGCCCTGATGTGGGATCTGAGCCGGGGATGTCGTTGTGGCTTGTGCAGCCCTTTGAAACATTTGTGATTAAGGGCTATATAAATAAACTTTGATTGTTTGATTGATATTTAGTTATGTTCATACCATTGTTCTTGTGGTGCTTCAAGGTCGACATCTGGAATTTCGGATTTAAAATATAATGCCGTCTCACATGTGCTGGTTCCTTGAATTTTTGTTTGGTTTTGCCGTGTTTAGGTTGGTAGAACGGTCGTGCCAGCAACTTGAGGGCTCCCGGTTCGATTCCCCCTTTCGCCGTCCTAGTCACTGCCGTTGTGTCCTCGGGCAACATACTACATACACACACTGGTTTAAAAGTTGCTATGTAAAGCGCTTTGAGTCACTAGAGAAAAAGCGGTACAAACACATACCTCACTAAGGTTTCTAATTTCAATTGATGGACCTTGAATGCACCACAGTTATGAACAATGAGATGCACAAGTGAAACTGGCACATAACTTTCTCCTATGCTGCCACAGGTAAATTTTCTTTACAAAAGTTAATTGGCCCCGCTGTGCTTGAGGCTCCGGTACAATAGCACCGCACCTTCCCCTCCAGTTAGAGGCCCTTGATTATGATGGCGGGTGAGCTTGAGCCTAATTCTACACAATTGGTAGTATTTAACTTGATTACAGAATATCTGTTGTGGGCAAAATATTAAATACAAATGGACATACAGTCGTAGTCATAAGTTTACATATACGTGTAAAGAACATAATGTCATGAAGAAACAAGTCCATGTCAGAAAACCAACAAATTTAGCTGAACTGCACCAATTTTGTCAAGAGGAGTGGTCGAAAATTCAACCAGAAGCTTGTGGATGGCTACCAAAAGCACCTTTTTGCAGTGAAACCTGCCAAGGGACATGTAACCAAATATTAACATTGCTGTATGTATAATTCTGACCCAGCAGATTTGGTCACACTTTTAGTAGAGCCATAATATATTCATAAAAGAACCAAACTTCATGAATGCTTTTTGTGACCAACAAGTATGGGCGCCAATATCACTATCACAAAAAATAAAGAATTGTAGAAATTATTGGAAACTCAAGACAGCCATGACATTATGTTCTTTACAAGTGTATGTAACTTATGACCACGACTGTTGGTATACAATTCAAGTTAAAACACCTTATTATTTTGACCGCTAATCCATCCATCCATTTTCTACCGCTTGTCCCTTTTGGGGGTGCCGGAGCGTATCTCAGCTGCATTCGGACGGAAGTTGTGGTACACCCTGGACTAGTCACCACCTCATCGCAGGGCCAACACAGATAGACGGACAACATTCACACTCGCATTCACACACCAGGGCCAATCAACCTATCCCCAGGTGCATGTCTTTGGAAGTGGGAGGAAGCCGGAGTACCCGGAGGGAACCCACGCAGTCACGGGGAGAACATGCAAACTCCACAAAAAAAGATCCCAACTTCTCAGGACCTCCACATTGTGAGGCACATGCACTAACCCAGTGGTTCTTAACCTGGGTTCGATCAAACCCTAGGGGTTCGGTCAGTCGGCCTCAGGGGTTCAACGAAGCCTCCGCCCAAACCTGACTAAATAACAAGTTCAATCTTTTATTATTATAATCAAATGACAGCAATCATTTCCATGAGATTATTTTCTAATATAAGTCTTTTGGCACAAACTTACAATGACAAAAAAAAACATGAGCTCTGGGGGTGGCATGGCGTAGTGGGTAGAGCGGCCGGCCAGAAACCTGAGGGTTGCAGGTTCGCTTCCCACCTATTGACATCCAAAAAATCGCTCCCGTTGTGTCCTTGGGCAGGACACTTCACCCTTTGCCCCCGGTGCCGCTCACACTGGTGAATGAATGATAGGTGATGGTCGGAGGGGCCGTAGGCGCAAACTGGCAGCCACGCTTCCGTCAGTCTACCCCAGGGCAGCTGTGGCTACAGATGTAGCTTACCACCACCAGGTGTGAATGAATGTTGAGTCCTTTTTCTCTGTGAGCGCTTTGAGTGTTTAGAAAAGCGCGATATAAATCTAAGTTATTATTATTATTACAAGGCGGGGTTGGAAATAATTTGTACCCCTGTCAGATATCGCATTTAGGTCCCACTAACACATTCACCTGTTGCGCAATGAGATGTAAACATGGGAACATGTGTACATTCCTGTAACTTTCTGTTTGTAAAATACATCTTTATTAGTATTTCTTTAATATAGTAACATCATTAAATTAAGAAAAAACATTTTGTTTTTCACTAAAGAAGGGTTCGGTGAATGCGCATATGAAACTGGCGGGGTTCGGTACCTCCAACAAGGTTAAGAACCACTGCCCTAACCCCTGTTTCACTGTGCTGCCCATGACTACTAATATATTACTAATAATTATGGCCCTGTGACGAGGTGGCGACTTGTCCAGGGTGTACGCCGCCTTCCGCCCGAATGCAGCTGAGATAGGCTCCAGCGACCCTGAACGGTACAAGTGGTAGGAAATGGATGGAAAGATTATTATTATACAGTACACATAACTTTTTAATTTTTGCATGGTTTGTCCGGATGTAGGGGCTTCACGGTGCCAGAGGGGTTAGTGCGTCTGCCTCACAATACGAAGGTCCTGAGTAGTCCTGGGTTCAATCCCGGGCTCGGGATCTTTCTCTGTGGAGTTTGCATGTTCTTCCCGTGAATGCGTGGGTTCCCTCCGGGTACTCCGGCTTCCTCCCATTTCCAAAGACATGCACCTGGTGATAGGTTGATTGGCAACACTAAATTGGCCCTAGTGTGTGAATGTTGTCCGTCTATATCAGGGGCAGGGAACCTATGGCTCTAGAGCCAAATGTGGCTCTTTTGATGAGTGCTTCTGGCTCTCAGGTAAATCTTAGCTGATATTGCTTAACACGATAAGAAATGAATATATCCGCTGGTAATCTGTCACGTTCAAACACTGATGACATCTATTAAACAGACGAGAAGCAAGGAATCATGCAGAGACAGAGTTAAACTTGTCTCAATGAGGAGATGTGTTTTGGGCTGTATTCTAGTTACAGATTCAAACTACGTTGTAAAAGTCCAGCCTGCGTGCTTCCTCTTTATTTGGGAGGTCCATTTTTAACATCACTGAAGCTGTCGCTGAGGGAAGGGGGCAAGCCCGACAACTCCAGTTAGACACAATATATGTTTATACAAAAATGCAATTGTGTTGATGCTGGTGATATCGCCTTGTCTCTCTGCTCTGTCTGCGTCACGGCGGTGTTCGGCCTTGGCAGTCAGCAGGCCGTTCCTGAACACACACTGATACCAGAATGGCTGGCAATCTTTTGGATTGCCAGCTTTGCACGGACAAAGAAAAATACCACTTCACTACAATTGACAATAATTGTAGCAACGGCCCTTAAGCATAAAAGTTGTGTGATAATAGATATACAAAATTACTATAACATAATCACAGTGTTAAAAATAACATTCAAAATATAAAAAATCCTCATGCATTTTAATCCATCCAACCGTTTTCTACCATACCTGTTCATGAAGTCGCATTAATGTTAAGAAGTACTTTAATTATTATTGGTTAACTTCAGAATAAAAATCTTATTAAAAAGAAAAAGAGACTTATTACACTTAAAGAATGTTAGTCCTACTTAAAAATGCACGCATTTTGTTGTATTCAATGTTAAAACATATTATATGGCTCTCACGGAAATACATTTGAAAATATTTGGCTTTCATGGCTCTCTCAGGCAAGAATGTTCCCGACCCCTGGTCTATATGTTGGCCCTGCGATGAGGTGGCGACTTGTCCAGGGTGTACCCCGCCTTCCGCCCGATTGTAGCTGAGATAGGCACCAGCGCCCCCCGCAACCTTAAAGGGAATACGCGGTAGTAAATGGATGGATGGATGGATGGATGTCCTGCTGTAATTATAGTAAATTATGTAATATCTCAAGGGCAAAATATTAAATGTACACGTTTTATTACCTCATGTTGAGTAGACCTTTGCATGTTGTGTTAAAAGGGGGAAAACTATGATATTTGAACTATATTGATCAATTATTATACGTTTTGTTTACTAAGTGCAGGTGACACAGTTAGGGATTCGAGCTGCTATGTCACCTGACCTAGCACACACACACTCACACACACGTTGCTCGGCTCTGCGCAACGTGGGTGTGAGTGTGTGTGCGTGTGTGTGTGTGTGTTTACAGAACATCCAGACCGCGGTTGGAAGGACATATCCTCAGGAACCTCTTTTTTTGGATCCTATGGGGATTCTTATAACCGCAGTTTGTGTGTTGGCAGCCGCGGGCGGTAAGTGTCGAATCATATTTCTATACAACGCACCGATACATCTCGATATCATTTAAACGCGATGAAAAAATAAAACATTTTTATTAGTACAACTGGCTAATAGAAAATGATGTCGATAAAATTATACACGCAAAACCATCGCAGTGTAATTTGTCATTTTACATCCTATTAGCAAATCCCAATGTCGATAGCATCGATACTATAGCGTGACGAGATGGATATTTCTCACTTTTCGTCTTATTTTGACGAATATCAAACTGCAATAGCCCACGACGTAGCTCAATCTTAATTATGTATTTTTTATTTTTTTTTGCCGAGTCATATTTTAAATAACGCTTAAAACAGGTGACGGCACGGCACGTGCGCGCGCCGCTGCTTCCGGTATGTTTTGGCTTTGGAGCCTATGTGCGCGCATACTGTGGGGGATAATCCTGCTGGGAGAACAAGCTGACATGTCTGCCACCCACAGTGGAACATTGTTCGCTGCCAGATAACCACCAGCACTGTAGTATACATCACGGCACACTGTAATAAACTGCTTATTTGGAGTACAGGAAAAACGTGAAGCACACATTTGACTTTCTCCCCGGTGCCTTGATTTCGCCACATTTCTAACATGTATTGCAGGGGTCACCAACCTTTTTGAAACCAAGAGCTACTTCTTGGGTAATGAGAAGGGCTACCAGTTTGATACACACTTAAATAAATTGCCGGAAATAGCCAATTTGCTCAATTTACCTTTAATAAATAAATCTACATATTTCAAAAAATGGGTATTTCTGTCTGTCATTCCGTCGTACATTTTTTTTCCTTTTACGGAAGGTTTTTTGTAGAGAATAAATTATGAAAAAAAACATTTAATTGAACGGTTTAAAAGAGGAGAAAACACGAAAAAAAAAGAAAATGCAATTTTGAAACATAGTTTATCTTCAATTTCGACTCTTTAAAATTCAAAATTCAACCGAAGAAAATGAAGAGAAAAACTAGCTAATTCGAATCTTTTTGAAAAAATTAAAAAAATTATTTGTGGAACATCATTAGTAATTTTTCCTGATTAAGATTAATTTTAGAATTTTGATGACATGTTTTAAATAGGTTCAAATCCAATCTGTTCTTTGTTAGAATATATAACAAATTGGACCAAGCTATATTTCTAACAAAGACAAATCATTATTTCTTCTAGATTTTCCAGAACAAAATTTTTTAAAGAAATTGAAAAGACTTTGAAATGCAATTTAAATTTGATTCTACAGATTTTCTAGATTTGCCAGAATAATATTTTTGAATTTTAATCATAAAAAGTTTGAAGAAATATTTTACAAATATTCTTTGTCGAAAAAACAGAAACTAAAATGAAGAATTAAATTAAAATGTATTATTCTTTACAATAAAAAAAATACATAAATAAAATACTTGAACATTGATTCAAATTGTCAGGAAAGAAGAGGAAGGAATTCAAAAGATAAAAAGATACATGTGTTTAAAAATCCTAAAATCATTTTTAAGGTTTTATTTTTTCTCTAAAATTGTCTTTCTGAAAGTTATAAGAAACAAAGTAAAAAAATTAATGAATTTATTTAAACAAGTGAAGACCAAGTCTTTAAATTATTTTCTTGGATTTTCAAATTATATTTGAGTTTTGTCTCTCTTAGAATTAAAAATGTCGAGCAAAGCGAGACCAGCTTGCTAGTAAATAGATACAATTTCAAAATTAGAGGCAGCTCACTGGTAAGTGCTGCTATTTTCAGAACAGGCCAGCGGGCTACTCAACTGGTCCTTACGGGCTACCTCTGTTGGTGACCCCTGATGTATACAATACAATTGCAATGTAAGGCATCACATATTCACAGTTGTTTTATTACATCACGCCTGAAAGGGAGTAGGAAGAAGCAGAACTTATTTAATCCTACCCCTCTTCATATCACAGCAGTTTTATCCCATTTCCTTTTTCTCTGTAACAGAACAGTAAATACATAAGTTTACCATATGTTAGTAAATAAATATTAAATATCCATCCATCATCTTCTTCCGCTTATCCGAGGTCGGGTCGCGGGGGCAGCAGCCTAAGTAGGGAAGCCCAGACTTCCCTCTCCCCAGCCACTTCGTTCAGCTCTCCCCGGGGGATCCCTAGGCGTTCCCAGGCCAGCCGGGAGACATAGTCTTTCCAACGTGTCCTGGGTCTTCCCCGTGTCTTCCTAACGGTTGGACCTGCCCTTAGGGAGGCGTTGTGGTGGCATCCTGACCAGATGCCCAAACCACCTCATCTGGCTCGTCTCGATGTGGAGGAGAAGCGGCTTTACTTTGAGCTTCCCCCGGATGGCAGAGCTTCTCATCCTATCTCATAAATAATTATTAACTATTTTTTTGTATACACTATATTGGCCACCCATCCAAATGATCAGAATCAGGTGTGCTAATCACAGGTGCATAAACTTAAGCACTTAGGCATGGAGACTGTTTCTACAAACATTTGTGAAGGAATGGGCCACTCTCAGGAGCTCAGTGATTTCCAACGTGGAACTGTCATAGAATGCCACCTGTGCAACAAATCCAGTCGTGAAATATAAATATTCCAAAGTCAACTGTTGGCTTTAATATAAGAAAATGGAAGAGTTTGGGAACAACAGCAACTCAGCCACAAAGTGGTAGGCCAGGTAAACTGACGGAGAGGGGTCTGCGGTTGCTGAAGCGCATAGTGAAAAGACTTTCTGCACTGTCAGTTGCTACAGAGCTCCAAACTTCATGTAACCTTCCAATTAGCCCACGTACAGTACGCAGAGAGCTTCATGGAATGGGTTTCCATTGCCGTGCAGCTGTTACTAAGCCATATATCACCAAGTCCAATGCAAACCGTGGGATGCAGTGATGTAAAGCACGTTGCCACTGGACTCTAGAGCAGTGGAGACGCCTTTACTGGGGTGATGAATCACGCTTTTCCATCTGGCAATCTGATGGACGAGTCTGGATTTGGAGATTGCCAGGAGAACGGTACTTTCAGATTGCATTGTGCCGAGTGTGAAATTTGGTGGAGGAGGAATTATGGTGTGCAGGTTGTTTTTCAGGAGTTGGGCTTGGCCCCTTAGTTCCAGTGAAAGGAACTTTGAATGTTCCTGGGTACCAAAAACATTTTGGAGAATTCCATGCTCCCAACCTTGTGGGAACAGTTTGGAGCGGGCCCCTTCCTCTTCCAACATGACTTTGCACCAGTGCACAAAGCAAGGTCCATAAAGACATGGATGACAGAGTCTGGTGTGGATGAACTTGACTGGCCTGCACAGAGTCCTGACTTGAACCCGATAGAACACCTTTGGGATGAATTAGAACGTAGACTGAGAGGCAGCCCTTCTCGACCAACATCGGTGTGTTACCTCACCAATACGCTTTTGGAAGAATGGTCGAAAATTCCTATAAACACACCCCGCAACCTTGTAGACAGCCTTCCCAGAAGAGTTGAAGCTATAATCACTGCAATAGGTGGACCGACATCACATTGAACCCTATGGGTTAGGAATGGGATGGCACATCAAGTTCATATGGAAATGTATAAGAAAAAAAAACAAAAAAAACAATGAAAGTGTCAATTGTATGTGGCTTGTAAATATGCATTTTCATGAAAGGAATAAAAATAAATGATGATGATGATGATGATATGTGAGTTAAGGCAGGTGGCCAAATACTTTGTGTATATATTGAATAGATTGTAGTGATTAACTGTAGTGCGCTACACTTACCAGTAGGGTTGGGGGATACTGCAAAATTTGGTATTAGCCATTATGTACTGTATTTGGGAAAATAATAAATACATCACATTACTTTTATTGTAAAAGTACGGCAATGCTGTGGCTTCACGATTGTATTTTTTTAAATTACTTTTGTTTTAAAAGCATAATGCCGCCTACTGTACACGAGTGTGCAACATTTGTCTACTGTACTGAACCCCTTACAGACTCATTTGTATTGAGGGCCAAATCCCAATGATGGCTGCCGTCAGAGGGCCACATCTCAGAATGTGCTTTCACTGCCATCTAGTGTCTACTTTTAGGTCTGTCAATCAATCAATCAATCAATCAATCAATCAATCAATCAATCAATCAATCAATCAATCAATCAATCAATCAATCAATCAATCAATCAATCAATCAATCAATCAATCAATCAACCAATCAATCAATCAATCAATTAATCAACCAAAGTTGATTTACATAGTCCTTAATCACAAGTGTCTCAAAGGGCTGCACAAGCAACAACGTCATCCTCTGCTCAGATCCCACATCAGGGCAAGGAAAAACTCAACCTAATGGGATACAATGAGAAAATTTGGAGGGGACCGCAAATGTGGGGGCCGCTGTATTAAAAAAAAGAAGACGTTTTTTATGTGTGTTTTATGTTGTTTTTTTATTCACATTTTGCAAATAGCCAATTCTGTAAATTTGACAAATTTCGATAACCATATTTAACTGCTATATGTTATGTTTATGTCAACAATATATTTATGCACCATTTCCCACCGGACTGAAATCTATATGTGCTGGGTGGGGGATGATGCATACATTTTTTATTTATTTATTTTTATTTTTTTTCAAGGAGTCTTAAGAGCAGGGTTGCCCATTTTTTTTTCCACTGAGGGCCACAGACTGACAAATTAAAAAATTCAAGGTCCATTTTTGGTAGTAATTGCCTTCAAAACCTATGCAATATGTAGATTTATTTCAAAGAATATGCCATTTTGGTAAAAATTGTGTCTGAATGCTGATGCTGAAGATCGAAATCCAAAGTGAAATGCTAACAGAATGCTGTCCAGATAGCGTCAAGTTACAAAAAATAGGGTCAAAATGCGCTCAAAAAGCTAGCATGCTAACAGTACTATGTTAAAATGTAACAATAGCGTGCTTACAGTTAGCATTAGTTAAATGCCAAAATGACACTGAGGAGTATACCTACTAAATTATTTTAAAAAGCTAGCTTGCTAATGTTACCATGCTAAAATGCTAACTGTAACGTGTTGAGTACCAAAATATATTACTCCGAGGTGTGTACAGTACCAAAAAATAATGTTTAAAATGCTAGTATGCTAACATTAGCAATCATCATCTACCAAAATATGACTGAAGTGTATACCCACAAAATTACCTATAAAAAAAAAGCTAGCATACTAACATTACATTTTAACAGGTATCATTTGTCAAGTAACATAAAATCTAACGCTGAGGTGCATACCGGCAACATTCGCAAAAAAGCTAGCATGCTAATGTAAGAATGCTATTGATTGTGCCCCAAACCGTTAAAAAAATAGCTACAGGCCGCAAATGACCCCCAGGCCGCACCTTGGATACCCTTACTCTAGAGGGGGCTGATTGCTCGCTAAATATAACTTAGCAACACTGATTCCTCCTGCAGGTCTTCTTATGCTCTGGCAGACCACCAATGTTATTATGTGTTTATGAGCAAGGGCGAACCTGTTGCGCCAAAGTAACACAAATTGTAAGAGAAATGTGGTAAAAAAGCTAGCATGTTAAAAGTACTATGTTGAAATGTAACAATAGTGTGCTTACAGTTAGCATTAGTTGATTACCAAAATGACACCGAGGAGTGTACCTACTAAATTATTGTAAAAAGCTAGCGTGCTAATGTTAAAAGGCTAAAATACTAACTGTAACATGTTAAGTACCAAAATATTTTACTCCAAGGTAAGTCCAGAACCAGAAAAAACATGCTTAAAATGCTAGTATGCTAACATTAGCAACCAAAATATGACTGAGGTGTATACCTACAAAATTAGCACAAAAAATAGCTAGCATACTAACGTTAACATGTTAACAGATATCATTTGTCATGTAATAAAACATTTAACTCTGAGGTGCATACCGACAACATTCGCCAAAAAAAAATAATATGCTAATGTTAGAATGCTAAAATGCTAACTGTAACATGTGTTGAGTACCAAAATATTTTACTCTGAGGTAAGTCCAGAACCAGAAAAAAATTGTTTGAAATGCTAGCATGCTAACATTAGCAATCATCATCCACCAAAATGTGACTGAAGTGTATACCTACAAAATTAGCACAAAAAAAAGCTGGCATACTAACATTAACATGTTAACAGGTATCATTTGTCACGTAATAAAATATGTAACGATGAGGTGCATCGCAAAAAAGTTAGTATGCTAATGTTAGAATGCTATTGATTGTGCTCCAGACCGTTAAAAAAAAAGCCAAAGGCCACAAATGACCCCCAGGCCGCACCTCGGACACCCCTGCTCTAGAGGGGGCTGATTGCTCGCTAAAGATAACTTAGCAACACTGATTCCTCCTGCAGGTCTTCTTATGCTCTGGCAGACCACCAATCTTATGATGTTTTTGAGCAAGGGCGAACCTGAAAGCGCCAAATCTAGGAATGGCGGTCCAAATGTATTGGTGGTGGGACTGACTGGTATAGGTTTTTCCCTCAAATGTAGTTTGCAGAGAAGGGCTGCACTGCTTTGGGTGCCTTTAATGATATGTCAGGAAGGGATTTGAGACAGATTTAGCCGCAGGTGGAAACTACCTGTAAGCTTATGCTCCCGGGAGGAGTGTGTGTGCATGCGTGTGTGCGGGGGTGTGTAGGTGTGTGTTTGTGTGTGTGTGTGTGGGCGTGTGAGAGAGAAAGATCCATAAGCCTCTTTGCTGTGTCACTTCACCAAGGTAACAGTGCTTGCCTAAAAACAAGTCCTGCCTCCCTCCCGCACGAGGAACGGACCGCCGCTTGTGCATTTTTCTTCCTGCTCTGTTCGTTTGAGGCAGAAATGAAAAATATAGTTATTCTAATTATTTTTATGTGTGTTTCAGTGGGATGTCGGCCAGTAGTCTCGCCTCTTAATGATGCAAAGGTCAGAAAAAATACACATTTTATGATATGTAAAGGTATATGTAACTTTTTAAAAAATCAATAATTGTGTGTTTTTGTGCTTTGTCTGAAGGTGGAATGTATTGTTCAGGAGACGCTGAATGGAGGTGGGGCGCCACGTGGCTGTGCCCCACTGCTAGCAGGTGACATTTATTAAATATTCACATCACCCATAGAGTATCATATCATTTAATACGCCACTTTCACTTAAAGGGGAACATTATCACAATTTCTGAAGGGTTAAAACCAATAAAAATCAGTTCCCAGTGGCTTATTTTATTTTTCGAAGTTTTTCTCAAAATTTTACCCATCACGCAATATCCCGAAAAACGGTTTCAAAGTGCCTGATTTACATCATCGCTATATCCACCCGTCTATTTGTCATTGCGTGAAGCCACCAGAAACAAACATGGCGGATAGCACAGAAAGGTATAGCAGAGTAGCTCGGATGCAGACTCGGATTTCAGCGGCGTAAGCGATTCAACAGATTACGCATATATTGAAACGGATGGTTGGAGTGTGGAGGCAGGTACCGAAAACGAAATTAAAAAAGAAACAGAAGCTTTTGAGCCATATCACGACAGACAGCGGCACGGGAGGAAGCGCGGACAAATTCGGCGATCGCCTTCTAACCAATGATTGGTATGTGTTTGTTTGGCATTAAATGTGGGTGGAGAGAAAGGCTGGATGCAAATATAGCTACAAATGAGGCATAATGATGCAATATGTACATAGCATGTTAGCATCGATTAGCTTGCAGTCATGCCGTGACCAAATATGTCTGATTAGCACACTCCACATAAGTCGATAACATCAACAAAACTCACCTTTGTGATTTCGTTGACTTTGAGTGTCGCATGATATCCGCACATTCTTGCCATCTCTGTCGTAGCATAGCTGTCGTCGGTAAAGTGTGCGTAATAAACGAGGGACTTTCGCATCTTTTGACCACTGTTGCAACTTGAATCCGTCCCTGTTCGTGTTGTTACACCCTCCGACAACACACCGACGAGGCATGATGTCTCCAAGGTATGGGAAAACAGTCGAAAAAACGGAAAATAACAGAGCTGATTTGACTTGGTGTGTGTAATGTGTTTGAAAAATGGCAAGTCGCTTCACGATGTGACGTCACGGGTGAAAGGTCATTGCTCCGACAGCGAACAATTGAAAGGCGTTTAAATCGCCAAATTCCCCCTTTTAGAGTTCGGAAATCGGTTAAAAAAACATATGGTCTTTTTTCTGTAACATCCATCCATCCATCCATTTTCTACCGCTTATTCCCTTTCGGGGTCGCGGGGGGGCGCTGGCGCCTATCTCAGCTACAATCGGGCGGAAGGCAGGGTACACCCTGGACAAGTCGCCACCTCATCGCAGGGCCCTTTTTCTGTAACATCAAGGTATATATTGACGCTTACACAGGTCTGGTGATAATGTTCCCCTTTAATGGTAGCATATGACCCAGCCCAAACGTATTTTATTTTTTAGTATAATAACCACTTGCAGGGTCAAAATGTTGCTATCCTAAAACCTTTACCTTATAATAGATACTATATACAACAATACATTATAACTGCCATACAAGAAGCCAAGCATGAATTAATGCAGTACCAGTACGGTATTTGAAAACATTGATGCACTCTTTTTGAATAAAAGTTGTCCTTAATTATTATTATTTTTTTGTAATGAGAAAATAAAATAATAATTTCAATATATATATAAAAAAAATAAAAATAAATAGTGTACTTTAATAAAAAAATAAAAGTAAACGCTTGAAAACTACGCTGTATAAAAATACTACCTAGGTAAAACATTATTTAGTATATGCTTTTAAAATGTATAATTTGATTATAATGCACTGTACATAAAAATAATGATAATAATTTAATAAGCCCTGAAAATAATTTTAAAATCCATCAATCCATCCATCCATTTTCTACCGCTTATTCCCTTTTGGGGTTGCGGGGGGCACTGGCGCCTATCTCAGCTACAATCGGGCGGAAGGTGGGGTACACCCTGGACAAGTCGCCACCTCATCGCAGGGCCAAAACAGATAGACGGACAACATTCATGCTTACCTTCACACACTAGGGCCAATTTAGTGTTGCCAATCAACCTATCCCCAATTTTAAAATCATTTTAACAAAAAATCTCCACACGCTTAAACAAATATTCATTTTTAAACACTTGAAAAATAATTCAAAATAAACAGTATACTTTAATAAAAAAAGAAAATAATCGCTTAAGAACAATAACTGTATAAAAATGCTAACTTGGTAAACCATTATTTACCATATTTTTTTAGCTTCAATCCATCGAAACTGAAAGTCAACACGCACACACACCTGGCCTTTCGCTCCATGTTTCTCTCACCATCAAAACGACGGAGTATGTTATCAGTATGAGAGCAGCCGTTTCCAGAGCAACAGGGTGGACTGACTGGTCGTAGTTCCTTAAGCCAAACAGGAGTGCCCAAAGAATGACTCCCTACACCATGGGTGTCAAACTCTGGCCCGCGAGCCAAATTTGGCCCGCCGTTTAATTTAATTTGGCCTTTGAGGCAATATCAAATTAACATTAGAGCTGGCCCGCCGGTAACACCACATTCACCGCTAATACTCATACTTGCCAACCCTCACGATTTTCCCGGGAGACTCCCGAAGATTAGTGCCCTTCCCGAAAATCTCCCTGGGCAACCATTCTCCCGATTTCCACCCGGACAACAATATTGGGAGCGCGCCTTAAAGGCACTGTCCTCTAAAACATGCCGTCACGTCCTCTTTTCCTCCATATAAACAGCGTGATGGCTAAGTCACATAACATATGCGGCTTTCACACACACATACTTGGTCAACAGCCATACAGGTCACACTGAGGGTGGCTGTCTAAACAACTTTAACATTGTTACAAATATGCGCCAGAATGTGAACCCACACCAAACAAGAATGACAAAACACATTTCTGGAGAACACCCGCACTGTAACACAACATAAACACAACAGAACAAATACCCAGAACTCCTTGCAGCACTAACTCTTCCGGAATGCTACAATATACACTCCCCGCTACCACCAAACCCCGCCCACCTAATTTTTTATTTTATTTTCAGATTTATTAGCCTGTGGAAAAAGTTAATGTTGATATTTACCTCAGAAGACTGCAAATCGAAAATAGTTTTTTTTTTTTAAATTACATTTTATTTAATATACCACTGATGTTTTTTCGTTTGTTTTTTGAAAGTTGATTTTGCACTATTACGTTATATAAGCTCTGCCTGTTCCATGGGAGGAAGCCGAAGTACTCGGAGGGAACCCACGCAGTCACGGGGAGAACATGCAAACTCCACACAGAAAGATCCCGAGCCCGGGATTAAACTCAGGATTACTCAGGACCTTCGTATTGTGAGGCAGATGCACTAACCCCTCCACCATCGTGTTGTCCTATTTAAGCCTTGCTTGTGCTTGTTCAATATTCATTGCAAAACTTGTTTTGGTCCCTATTTCAAGGTCAATTTATTCAACTTTGGCCCGCGGCTTTGTTCAGTTTTAAATTTTGGCCCACTCTGTATTTGAGTTTGACACCACTGCCCTACACACTCCAGTCTAGTCGAAGAAGAAATACGTTTACACTCATCCGGTCAGGCTATGTGGGTCAAATGTGCGACAATGGAAGATTAGCATCACAAGTTGACATCTTTGTCAGTGTGTGCAAGGAAGTAAGGAAGTGTCATCCATCCATTTTCTACCGCGCCATCCATTTTCTACCGCTTGTCCCTTTTGGGTTCGAGGGTGTTGCTGGAGCCGTGAAGCTGTAAAATGTCTCTTTTTTTTGTTTGTTTTTTGCAGCCGAACTTGATGAAGTGCAGAGACACCAGGGACTCCTCCGGGAGCTGCAGAGGCTTGCTGATGACGGTACGCACACGTATTCACGTCTTTAAAGTGACACTTCCATGTGGACAATGACCATTATGCTTGCAGAGAAGGACGAAGCGAGGGAGAGGTATGAGTACAATCTGGCTGATGAGGAGAGCGACCTGCAGCTCAAGGATGGAGAGAGAGACAAAACGACCGAGGAAGACGAGCCCAAGAAGAGGGAGATGGAGGAGCCGAGGGTTGATGATACGGGGATTCATGATGAAGAAGAACGAGCAAAGGAACTCGAGGAGCTTCTAGCTGAAGAAATCAGCAAGAAGGAGAAGGAGGAGAGAAATGATGAGGAGCTGAAAGAGCTGCTGAGAGAGTTGAAGAAGAAGCGTTACGAGATGAAGGAAAGAGGGAGCCAGAAAGGTTCTGGAAGTGGTCCGAAGGAGGAAGAAACCAAGGAAAAAATGGCGAGAGACAAAGAGGAAGTTCAGAAGCAGATGGACCAGAGGAGGAACGAGGTGGAGCTGAGCGTGGAAAAAGAGAAGGTAGAGAAAGAACTGAAGGAGCTGAAGACTAAGAACAAGCCAGAAGAGGAGAAGGAGAGGAAGGAGAAGCAGGAGGAGCTGGACGAGCTGCTCAGGAAGATGGAGCAAGTGCAGGAGGAAGCGCAGGCGGAGAAGAGTGAGGATGATGGCGTGCAGCGGCAGGAGGAAGGGGCGGAGGAGCCTCGAGAGGCGGGCGAGAAGGAAGTGAAAAGCAAAGAGGAGGAGGGAGCGGTGGGGGTGAAGGAGCCGCCGCAGAAGAGAGTGATGGAGAAAGCCAGCGATGAAGCCACTCGGCAGTTTGAGCGGGAGAGACTAAAGGAGGAGGAGGAGGAGGAGAATGAAGACGACGAGGACGAGTATGTCAGAGAAGATGACGACGGGAGGGTGGACGGTGATGATGATGATGATGATGATGAAGGTGACTTGGACGACGATCAAGGGGAGGTATGTTTTGAAATCGTGCAGATCAGGGGTCTCAAACTATATTCATCTGGGGGCTGTCCAGAAAACTCATGTTTTGTCGTTATAAATTACTTATTTCCTCTATTTCAATTTCCATTTCAAAAAGTTCCAGTCTGCTGTGGAAACACATTCTGTAGCGTTCAAAGTCAGTCACAGTAGGCGGTTCACTCATTCCATGATGGTGCAGCACAACACCAGTCTGCTGGAAAGAGCAGAATTTCAGTCGTTTTCCCGGAAATGTCCTTTATTTTTCGGGAAATGTTCCATAAAAAAAACAACTCTTTTTTTTTTTTTTTCCCCCAGAAGATTTTTGGGGAAAATTCTGCCCATTTTTCAGAAAGAAATCAATATAAAATGTTGGCTTTTTTTTTTTTTTTTTAATCTAATTTGCCCTTATTTTTTGGACAATTCTTTAGATTTTTTTCAATGTCACTTATTTTTCAGAAATGTTCCCTTAATTTCCCTCAGCATCCCTTATTTTCCAGAAAATGTCCCTTAATTTCCAATGAAAAAAAAACCACTTTTTTCCCGGAAATTTACTAAGAAATGTCACCTTATTTCCAAGAAAATACCTTGTTTTTAAAAAAAAAAGTTCCTTTATTTCCAGGATATTCTCCTAATTTGTCCAGAAAAAAGGCCCCTTATTTTATGTAATTCTCCCGTGTTTTTTGAACAATTTTTCAAATTTCTCTCTTTTTTCAGAAAATGTTCCTTAATTTCCAGAAAAAAAAAAATCACTTATTTTTCGGAAATGTCATCTATTTTCCAGAAAGTCTTTTTTCTTTTTTTTTTAAAATTCCCTTTTATTTACAGAAAATATGCCAGACAAATTCCTTATATTTATCTAGAAATGTTCCTTTATATTTTTGAAAATTCCCTTTATTTCCTAAAACTTTTTACAGTGCCATTTTCCCCTATTTTTTTAATTTTTTAATTATAATTTTCCCTTATTTCTTTTATTTTTCAGAAAACATTCCTTATTTTCCAGACCATGTGCCTTAATTTCCAGGGCAAAAAAACAACTTTGTTTTAAGGAAATGTTGTTTATTTCCCAAAAATTCCCCTGGCTCAAATGGTATGGCCGCCGTGCCATCAACTTCCTCCACCCCAGTCACCGGTTTTGTGTCTTTGAGCAAGACATTTTACCCCCATGCTCCCAGTGCCACCCACACTGGTTTAAATGTAGCTTAAAAATGTAGATAATTGGTTTCACTTTGTAAAGCGTTTGAAGTCACTAGTGTAAATACGCCATACAAATATAATTCAATTTACTTATTTTTCAGAGAATTTACATAAAATATCCTAGAGTGTCGGTAGGTCCTGAGTTCAAACCCTGGCCGAGTCATACCAAAGACTAAAAAATGGGACCCATTACCTCCCTGCTTGGCGTTTAGCATTAAGGGTTGGAATTGGGGGTTAAATCACCAAAATGATTCCCGAGCGCGGCCACCGCTGCTGCTCACTGCTCCTCTCACCTCCCAGAGGGTGGAATAAGGGGATGGGTCAAATGCAGAGAATAATTTTGCCACACCTAGTGTTTGTTTGTGTGTGTGACTATCAGTGCTACTTTAAATTTAACTTATTTTCCTTAATTTTTCATTTTCACCCCGCCCCCAATTCCCCAAATATCTAGAAAAAAATATATTTTCTAGAAAATGTAATTTATTTTTCCACAAAGTTTACCCATTTTTTTCGAACAAAAATTTCCTTATTTTCTCACATGTTCCATCATTTCCAGAAAAGTTCCCTTTTGTTCATTCCCATACAATCAATGGTCTATAATTAGTTTTAAAACCGGTCCGCAGGCCCCAGCCGCCTGCTGCTGTTTTGCACGCACCAAAACTGCATCAGTGTTGGCGCTAGGCGCTTCAAAATGGGATCTGAGGGACCCCATCTTGAAAATGGGGTCAAAGGAAACCCATCAAATCATAAAAATGGGGTCCCACAGTAAATTTTTGGATTCCCACTTTTTTGTAACCGTTTTGAAAACTGATAAATATATGCATTGTCCTGTTATATCTCACATTCTATATTGTGTTTTGGAAAAAGGTTGTCTTAAATGTTACTTAATTCATTACAAAAACTAATACAAATGAAAACTAATTTGTATGCATATTTAAATGTATTCAGTTATAAACAGTCATTCACTTTCTTCTTTTCTTCTTTACGGCTGCCGGTATTTTTTTTCTGTATTTTTATTGTAATATTTTCAGAATATGTTTGTGCTTTTTTGGCCAAAGTAAGACAAAGAAAATAATCTGAAGTTGTCTTTATTTTGTACTTTTAATGCCATAATTTTAATAGTGCGGCCCGCGTGTGCACAGACTTTCTTCCATGTGGCCCCTGAGCTAAATTGAGTCTGACGCCCCTGACATAGAGTATCTTTCAGAAAATTTCCCTAAATTTCCAGAAAACAATTTGATTTCCAGAAAATGTTCCTTTTTCCCCAGAATATGATCTTTATTTTCCACAAAATTTCCTGCCTTTTTTTTTTTTTTTTCCCCAGAAAATCATTATTATAATTTTTGTTTTTCATGAAATTTCCACGTTAGTTTATTAGTTAGTTTATTATTTCTTCGGTCAGTGGTCAACAAAATAAACAAACAGTTTTACATTAAAAATCAGGTTTACATTCATAAATTGAGAATGGTGCACACCGAATAGGTTTAGGCTGAAGTTGAACACTTATTGCGCATAACCCTATAAACGATGTCAAATACACGATCAGCTTCCAAAAATTATTAAATTTCCTTTGCACAGCATATTATAAATACACTTTGTACACAAGATAAACAATGTTCAGTTATAAACACAGTAAAGACATGTGAAATATTCTTGTACACGTGTTAATTAAACCTCTGTACCGATTATATACTGTACTATATACAAACAATTTTACTCCCATGATTATTTATATCCCACATTTAGTTTGTAATTAACATTGATCATAGTATTAACTACTGTGTTGATTCAAGAGTGATATATTTTTCCAAGACATTGGTCTTAAAGTGTTTTTTATTTTTCAGGAAGTTTACCAAGAAATGTCACCTTATTTCCTGGAAAATACCTTGTTTTCTATAAAAAAAGAAAGTCCCTTTATTTCCGTAATATTCTCCTAATTTTTCCAGAAAAATTGCCCCTTATTTTATGTAATTCTCCCTTGTTTTTTGAAAAAAAAATTCTAATTGCCCTCATTTTTCAGAAAATGTTCCTTATTTTCCAGAAGAAAAAAAAAAATCACTTATTTTTATTTGTTTTTTAGAAAAATTACCTTTATTTCCACAAAAAATGCCAGACAAATTCCTTATATTTATCTAGAAATGTTCCTTAATATTTTAGAAATCCCTTTACTTTCTAAAACTTTTTCCAGCGCCTTGTTCCCTTATTTTGGGGATTTTTTTCTCATTTTCCCTCATTTCCTTCATTTTTCATAAAACATTCCTTATTTTCCAGACCATGTCCATTAATTTCCAAGGGAAAAAACAACAACTTTGTTTTAAGGAAATGTTGTTTATTTTCCCCAAAAATGGCTCGGTTGGCTCAGTTGATATAGCTGCCGTGCCATCAATTTCCTCCACCCTAGTCACTGGTTTTGTGGAACATTTTAAGGAATCATCCAAGCCGTTCTACAGATGATCCCCCCCTGACAGAAACACATCTACTTTTTAATCCCGTTCTTATGTTTGCTTTCTGTAAAACATCTGAACATCTGAGGTCATAAGGACTCTCCCGAGGTTTGAACCTCTCCTGTAGACACCCAGGCAGCATGTGGTTATGAGTGTTGCACGTCACAATAGCAGCGTTGAGGTCAACAAGAGGACGTATTCCAACTCATTGGACTTTATACCAAATTTCCCTCATATGTCAGAAAATGTCCCCGTATTCCGCTTCATTTGACCTTCATTTCTGGTAAATGTAGCATGTTTTCAAATGGAAATGTTGAGCGGTGTATTTGGCATGTGGAGGCTGTAAAACAGCGGTCCCCAAACTACGGCCCGCGGGCCAGGTCCGACCCGCCAGCGTTCGAGATCTGGCCCGCGGGAAGTCCCAAGTTAAATATTGTTTTTAAATTTTATTTTATTTATTTATTTATTTTTAAAATCGGTCCTTTATAATCAATTTTTTACCGCTTCTTGCTTGTTACTCTCAGAATCTCCTAGCCGCACAGGCAAATCACCTTGTCTAAAAATGCATTTTCCAATTGATGACGTGATATCATATATATACATATATATATATATATATATATATATGCATATAGATATATATATATATATATTAGGGTAGCGAATCTTTGGGTGTCCCACGATTCGATTTAATATCGATTCTTGGGTCGCGATTCGATATTATATCGATTTTTTCGATTCAACGCAATTCTCGATTCAATAACGATATTTTTCCGATTCAAAACGATTCTGTATTCATTCAATACATAGGATTTCAGCAGGATCTACCCCAGTCTGCCGACATGCTAGCAGAGTCGTAGATTTTTTTAAAAAGCTTTTATAATTGTAAAGAACAATGTTTTATCAACTGATTACGATAATGTAAATTTGTTTTAACTATTAAACGAACCAAAAACATGACTTATTTTATCTTTGTGAAAATATTGGACACAGTGTGTTGTCAAGCTTATGAGATGCGATGCAAATGTAAGCCACTGTGACACTATTGTTCTTTTTTAAACATTTTTATAAATGTCTTATGATGATGTAACTGAGGGATTTTTAATCAATGCTATGCTGAAATTATAACTAATTTTGATACTGTTTTTGATAATATTCACTTTTGTTTCACTACTTTTGGTTTGTTCTGTGTCGTGTTTGTGTCTCCTCTCAATTGCTCTGTTTATTGCAGTTCTGAGTGTTGCTGGGTCAGGTTTGGTTTTGGAATTGGATTGCATTGTTATGGTATTGCTGTGTAGTGGTTTGTTGGATTGATTAAAAAAAAACAAAAAAAACAACGATTAAAAAAAAAAGAGAATCGATTCTGAACCGCACAATGTATTCGATTCGATTCGTATTCGAATCGATTTTTTCCCACACCCCTAATATATATATATATACAGTATATATGTATGTATATATAAATAGCCCTGCCCCCGGACAAATTATTTAAAACCAATGCGGTCCCCGGGTCAAAAAGTTTGGGGATCCCTGCTGTAAAAGAATGCGTTTTTGCCTACAGTTTAGTCAGCAGGTGTAATGTGTTCTATTCAATATATCAAATAGATGTACAGTAGGTCATAATTAGAGTCACTACTTTGCATTGCTGTGTGGAACCTTACCGGGTCGTGTTTTCTGGTGTTTACATCTGCAGGAGCTGCTGGAGATTGAAGCCCAGTTACGCGAAGTTGCTGCAGAGCTGAGGGAGCTGCGCAGAGGATAAACACACACATTCACATCCGTAAACTGACAAAATGCATTGTGGCATTTTTGTTAAAGCATTCAGATTAGGGCTGGGCGATATGGCCTTTTTTTTTAATATCGCAATATTTTTAGGCCATATAACGATATACGATATATATCTCGGCATTTTGCCTTAGCCTTGAATGAATACTTGATGCGTATAATCACAGCAGTATGATGATTCTATGTGTCTACATTGAAACATTCTTGTTCATACTGCATTAATATATGCTCATTTTAAACTTCCATGCAGAGAAGGAAATCACAATTAAGTCAATTTACCAAAACGTATTTATTAAAGTTATTAGCAGGTGACTTTTCAAACGATGCTACATATTAGCAGTAATGCTACTTATGGTAGCGACGTTTGTGCCCCACACTTGACAAATTAAAATGGTCTATTCGACATATTCCCGCTTGAAGCCGAACCACCGCCAGACGATGGACCCCCTGCTGTTTTTCTTGCGAATTAATTCTTCCTTTCTTTGTTACCAGATTTGCACCTTCTTTCTCTCATATTACCACTCGCACAGCTTCGCTAGCATCACAGCTAATGTTACCCATGCTGCTACCTCTCCGCTGGGCGAGGGCGTATACGTATGTGACGTATGACGTGACAGTATGTGACGTATGTAAGAAGGTGCACTTAAACTCTGTGAGAAGGAGACACAAGAAGGAGTGGGAAGAGCCTGTAGAGCAGGGGTCACCAACGCGCTGCCCGCGGGCACCAGGTAGCCCGTAAGGACCAGATGAGTAGCCCGCTGGCCTGTTCTAAAAATAGCTCAAATAGCAGCACTTACCAGTGAGCTGCCTCTATTTTTTTAAATTGTATTTATTTACTAGCAAGCTGGTCTGGCTTTGTTCGACACTTTTAATTCTAAGAGAGACAAAACTCAAATAGAATTTGAAAATCCAAGAAAATATTTTAAAGACTTGGTCTTCACTTGTTTAAATAAATTCATTTATTTTATTAATTTGCTTCTTATAACTTTCAGAAAGACAATTTTAGAGAAAAAATACAACCTTAAAAATGATTTTAGGATTTTTAAACACATATACCTTTTTACCTTTTAAATTCCTTCCTCTTCTTTCCTGACAATTTAAATCAATGTTCAAGTATTTTTTTGTTGTTGTAAAGAATAATAAATACATTTTAATTTCATTCTTCATTTTAGCCTCTGTTTTTTTTCGATGAAGAATATTTGTGAAATATTTCTTCAAACGTATTATGATTAAAATAAAAAAAAATAATTCTGGCAAATCTAGAAAATCTGTAGAATCAAATTTAAATCTTATTTCAAAGTCTTTTGAATTTCTTTTACATTTTTTGTTCTGGAAAATCTAGAAGAAATAATGATTTGTCTTTGTTAGAAATATAGCTTGGTCCAATTTGTTATATATTCTAACAAAGTGCAGATTGGATTTTAACCTATTTAAAACATGTCATCAAAATTCTAAAATTAATTTTAATCAGGAAAAATTACTAATGATGTTCCATAAATTCTTTTTTCAATTTTTTCTGAAAGATTCGAATTAGCTAGTTTTTCTCTTCATTTTTTCTGGTTGAATTTTGAATTTCAAAGAGTCGAAATTGAAGATAAACTATGTTTCAAAATTTAATTAAAATTTTTTTTTCGTGTTTTCTCCTCTTTTAAAGCGTTAAATTAAGTGTTTTTTTTATCATGTTTTATTCTCTACAAAAAAACTTCTGTAAAAGGAAAAAAAAATGTACCACGGAAATACCCATTTTTCTATACATATAGATTTATTTATTAAAGGTAAATTGAGCAAATTGGCTATTTCTGGCAATTTATTAAGTGTGTATCAAACTGATCGCCCTTCGCATTAATCAGTACCCAAGAAGTAGCTCTTGGTTTCAAAAAGGTTGGTGACCACTGCTGTAGTGTAATGCCCGCAGCTAAAAGCAACTGCGTGAGAACGTATACTCGAATATCACGATATAGTCATTTTCTATATTGCACAAACCCGCGATATATCGCGTGTATCGATATATCGCCCAGCCCTAATTCAGATCATTTATTACTTTTTTCCCCATTTCAAATTGCATTGGAAAATGTTCACTCTCACATTTTGATATGTGTCGCTTCCTAGCTGTTGATTTTATTCGATGTTTTTTGTGTGGCGCTCTGTAACCTGTACAGTAATTGTATGATTGCCAGGTGAAGTTTACTAACTGCCACAGAAGCAACACATGCAACACTTTTCAACACACCTGTAAGTCACGTGTCTAATTCCCTACAAGCAATCAGTGTCAATGTCTATTCTGTGCAATAATTGATAGCTATGTGTACAATGTTACGACTGTTATGTATAATTGATATTTCTACCAGTAGATATGTCATTTATTCTTTAGTAAATGAGGAATGTGCTACATTTGGCTCATGCACTGTTAAAATCAGACTGTTTTTAGGGACTTTCTACCAAATCAATGGCTTTTGCTCGTCATAACGATCTTAGAATAACCTGGATTTCTGTTTTAGATAAAGGGACTGTGCTGAGATTTTAACCCCCCAAGTCATAGAAAAATCATGAAATTAGTCCCACGTCTGGCAGGGAATCCCAATAATACTACTTCCTGTGAAGCATGTGATTTATGCATGGGATATTCCACATTGTTTAGCAGGGGTGTGCTAGTGTAACAGGACTGAGTGGAAACCCAGGTACACAACCAATGTGTCACCTTTCTGTGGCTTTTAAATGATTATATGGACAAGCGGTAGAAAATGGATGGATGGATGGAACGTTAAAGGCCTACTGAAATGAGATTTTCTTATTTAAACGGGGATAGCAGGTCCATTCTATGTGTCATTCTTGATCATTTTGCGATATTGCCATATTTTTGCTGAAAGGATTTAGTAGACAACATCCACGATAAAGTTCGCAACTTTCGGTGCTATGAGAAAAGCCCTGCCTCTACCGGAAGTCGCAGACGATGACGTCGCAAGTGTGGGGGCTCCTCACATATTTACATTGATTTTAATGGGAGCCTCCAACAAAAAGTGCTATTCGGACCGAGAAAACGACAATTTCCCCATTAATTTGAGCGAGAATGAAAGATTCGTGTTTGAGGATATTGATAGTGACGGACTAGAAAGAAAAAAAAAAACGCGATTGCATTGGGACGGATTCCGATGTTTTTAGACACATTTACTAGGATAATTCTGGGAAATCCCTTATTTTTCTCTTGTGTTGCTAGAGTTTTAGTGAGTTAAATATTACCTGATAGTCGGAAGGGTGTGTCCACGGGTGTCTTGACGCCGCAGTGTCTCAGGGGAGTCGACGGCAGCTATGGACGGCTCAAGCTCAGCTTTTCTCCGGTAAGAAGCGACTTTTTAACCACAATTTTCTCACCGAAACCTGCTGGTTGACATTCCGTCGCGTTTCATGTTCGCTTGACCGCGCTCTGATCCATAGTAAAGTTTCACCTCCAGGAATTTTAAACAAGGAATCACCCTTTGTTTGTGTGGCTAAAGGCTAAAGCTTCCCAACTCCATCTTTCTACTGTGACTTCTCCAATATTAATTGAACAAAATGCAAAAGATTCAGCAACACAGTTCTCCAAAAATACTGTGTAATTATGCCGTTAAAGCAGACGACTTTTAGCTGTGTGTGTGCGTAGCGCTCATACTTCCTAAAAACCCGTGACGTCTTGAGTACACGTCATCATTACACGACGTTTTCAAGACGAAACTCCCGGGAAATTTAAAATTGCAATTTAGTAAACTAAAAAGGCCATATTTGCATGTGTTGCAATGTTAATATTTCATCATTGATATATAAACTATCAGACTGCGTGGTGGGTAGTAGTGGGTTTCAGTAGGCCTTTAAAGTTGATATTTAGGTAGCGGGGACACAAAACAAATAGTTTGGATGAGTCTTTTCAATTCTAATGACAATCATATTCACATGCAGGGCATGTTGCTTACTAGAAACAAATATTTTACATTTTGTTTTGTATGGGGGGGCCAAATGTAAAAATTCAATCACACTTTTTTTAGCTGATATATTTTTAATATTTATCTAACTTTTCCCACATTTAGTGACTCATCAGGAATACTGATGAGTCGCTACCTAGCGGCGCCACTTGTCTCACATTTACCTTTAATTCTTTTTATTTCCATTTCAAGTAAAAAATTAAGTATTAAATTCAAATTAAAAAATTGAAATATTAAATCTAAATGTTAAATGTAAATCTAAATGTTCAATTTAATTTTAAATATAAATGTGAAGTCTAAATGTACTGTAGGTGTTTAATCTAAATGTTAAATCTGAATGTTGAATCTGAGAATTAAATCTAAATCTAAATGTTAAAGCTAAATGTCAAATCGAAATCGAAATGTTAAATATAAATGTCTAATCTAAATGGCTTGCCGATGAAAAGCTAAATATTAAAACAATAATATAAGTTAAATATTTACTTTCACACTTGTTGAGCCATTTAGATTTTGATTCAATATTTAGAATTTACATTTATTTTTGACATTTATATCAACGTATAAATGTATATTAAAACATTTATATCAAACGTTATTCAATATTTTTATTCAGTTTTAAGATTTAGAAATACAATCCGGAACATTTCAAATTTATATTCAACATATACATCAACATTTAAATTTCGATTTAACATTTACATTTAACATTTAATATTTTCGTTTAAGATTGTAATATTAGTAGATTAAAGATTTAAATTTAAAATTTGAATTTGGATTCAATATTTAGATGTAATAACTTAAATTTAGATTTAACATTTATATCAAACATTACTCAATATTTTGATTCAGTTTTAAGATTTCGAAATACAATTCGGGAACACTTACATTTATAATCAACATTTATATCAACATTTACATTTAGATTAAACATTTATATCTAACATTTACTATTTACATTTAAGATTTTAATAATATTAGATTCAAGATTTAGATTTAACGTTTAGAATTAGATCCAAGATTTACATTTAACATTTAGATTTGGATTCAACATTTAGATGTAACATCTTAAATTTAGATTTAACATTTATATCAAACTTTATTCAATAATTAGATTCAGTTTTAAGATTAAGAAATACAATTCTGGAACGTTTATATCAACATTTAAATTTAGATTTAACATTTATATCTAACATTCTTAATATTTACGTTTAAGATTTTAATAATAATAGATTCAATATTTAGATTTAACGTTTGGATTTAGATTCAACATTTAGATGTAACATCTTCAATTTAGATTTAACATTTACATCAAACGTTATTCAATATTTAGATTCAGTTTCAAGATTTAGAAATACAATTCCGAACATTTATATATGAATACAATAAGTATAAATTTATATAGACATACAATTCGGAACATATATATATATAAATGTTTCAGAATTGTATTTCTAAATTTTGAAACGGAATCTAAATATTGAATAACGTCTGATATAAATGTAAAATCAAAATTTAAGAACTTTCATCTAAATGTTGAATCTAAATCTAAATGTAAATATTGATATAAATGTTAAATATATTTAACATTTAAATGTTGATATAAATGTTAAATATGTTTAGCATTTATATCAACATTTAAATTTAGATTTGACATTTATATCTAACATTTTTTATATTTACATTTAAGATTTTTAATAATATAGATTCAAGATTTAGATTTAACATTTAGATCATTTAGATTTAGATTCAACATTTAGATTTAACATCTTAAATTTAGATTTAAAATTTATATCAGACCTTATTCAATATTTATATTCAGTTTTAAGATTTAGAAATACAATTCGGAACATTTATATTTAACATTTAAAATTAAATTTGACATTTATTTCCATTTAACATTACATTTCGATTCGACATTTATATCCAACATTTTCAGTATTTACATTTAAGATTTTAATAATAATAGATTCAAGATTTCAATTCAACATTTAGATTTTGATTCAACATTTCGATTTAACATCTTTAATTTCGATTTAACATTTACATCAAACGTTATTCAATATTTGGATTCAGTTTCAAGATTTAGAAATACAATTCGGGACATTTATTTATAAACGTCCCAAATTGAATAACGTTTGATGTAAATGTTAAATCGAAATTTAAGATGTCACATCTAAATGTTGAATCAAAATTTAAATGTTGATATAAATGTTAAATATATTTAACATTTAAATGTTGATATAAATGTAAATATATTTAACATTTATATCAACATTTAAATTTAGATTTGATATTTATATCTAACATTTTTATTATTTACATTTAAGATTTTTAATAATATAGATTCAAGATTTGGATTTAACATTTAGATCATTTAGATTTAGATCCAATATATATAGTGTTGGATCCGCTTTGGACTGGACTCTCGCGACTGTGTTGGATCCATTGTGGATTGAACTTTCACAGTATCATGTTAGACCCGCTCGACATCCATTGCTTTCCTCCTCTCTAAGGTTCTCAAAGTCATTATTGTCACCGACGTCCCACTGGGTCATTATTGTCACCGATGTCCCACTGGCTGTGAGTTTTCCTTGCCCTTATGTGGGCCTACCGAGGATGTCGTGGTGGTTTGTGCAGCCCTTTGAGACACTAGTGATTTAGGGCTATATAAGTAAACATTGATTGATTGATATAGATTTAACATAAATTTAGATTTAACATTTATATTAAACGTTATTCAATATTTAGATTCAGTTTTAAGATTTTGGAACACAATTTGGAAGTGAGTTAGATGTGAGAAAAGTGAGCTGAATATATACAAAATATATTATTAAGCTATGCAGTGTTACTGATTTTTTACATTCGACACCCACTAATTTTATCGGACAGTTGATTTACCAGGGATGCAAATGGCGTTGATTTGGTGGAATGGCCCTGATAGCGTTGAAAAGTGACACAAAACAACACAAATGGCATTTGTCAGCCGCTGAGATGCACTTGTATGTTGAAGCGATGTACTTAAAGCTTACCAGGTTTCAAAGTGTCACTTCAGGTTCAGACAGCTTTGCACTCTTAACAAGGCCAAGGATGAGGCGGGGGAGTAAAGAGACACTCAAGCCATTTTTTTTCACAACAAACACTAAATATTGTGACGTCACCGTTGCAGTTCTTGCTGTTTTGACATTGTCCCAATGTGAATATCCCAGCGCCAAGGTCACACAAAGTGTGCACCAACGGCGCCCCCAAGAGGACATTGCTGACATTGCACACACGAATAAACAGGGTTACCAACTGAGATGCACTTATTTGCAATAGCACAATGTAGACCGCAATAATAATTAGTAAGCGGGTACTTCAATAAGTCATTTAAGTGCACTGGCTGTGCTAACTTATCTTTTTTTTCCCTACAAAGCCAGGACACAGTAGTGATGATCCATTCCAAAGATGAGATGCTTGTTCATTTCACAACTAAACTACTATTATGTACTTGTTGTTTTGTATTGAAGTGCAAAGTTGTATATTAAAAACCAGCAAGATAGAAATGACGCTTAAGATTAAGGAGAAAAGATATTTGTAATATTACTGGTCACTAAAAGTGCTGTATTTTGTGACTGCTGTGTCTTCAATGCTACCTGTCAATCAATAAAAGTATATGAAACACGTTTAGCGCCAGTTGTTTATTTTCCACAAAAGTCTGTCATAATACATTTATCAAAAAAATATATAACAAAAATGTTGAATAATGTATTTCATTTTACTTTAAAATGTAATATATATATATATATATATATATATATATGTATATGTATTTATGTATATATATATATATATATATATATATATATATATATATATATATATCAATACAGAAGGTTTATATATATAAATACATATATATATATATATATATATATCAATACAGAAGATTTATATATATATATATATATATATATATATATATATGTATATATATATATCAATACAGAAGGTTTATACGTATAAATACATATATATGTATATATATATATATATATACACATATATATACACATATATATACGTATAAGCATGTGTGTGTATACATCAATACATATGATATATATATATATATTTACATACATCAATGTGTTTATATATATATATATATATATATATATATGTGTATGTATATATGTATGTATGTATATATATATATATATATATATATATATATATATATCATAATTAATGCATTTACAAAAAATGTATATATATATAATAAAAAAACAAATCACATTAAAAATGAGATTTTTATTTCATATATAAATGATATTTTATTTTTTTAAATAATAATTAAAAAAATTCAGCTGCACATTAAAGCTTGGCGCGCCACGTAATGAGTTGCCCTTATCACAAAGCTTTTCCTGGAATTGATAGGAAGTTTAATCGACGTTTAGACACTTTGACACTTGTGATTTGGGGCTATATAAATTGATTGATTGATGGTTGATTAGAAAAGTGCAAGACATTTTTCTGTGGTATTTAGTTTTTTTCTAGCACAGTTGGACCAAAAGTAATGTGCAGTGTTGTTATTGTGAAGGCCGAAAAGTTTGTGACTGGTGGGAAAAAGAGAGCTCTTAAAAGTTGATGGTATAACCTTGTTTGAACAAAAAAGTGCCTCTCGAGTTCCCGAGCTGGCACTACATCATACCAGACCCAAATATTAAATATATACATATATATATATATATATATATATATATATATATATATATATATATATATATATATATATATATATATATATATATATATATATATATATATATATATATATATATATATATATTTATCGGATGTATGACACCGAAAGATTTACAAAGTTTGCAAGTAAATAGATATGATCAAAATAGTGTCAATCTCATGGAGATTCCGAAGTCATTTTGAGAAATAATGAGGAACCAGACACGTGATCGCGTGACGTAGTGGTAAAGACCACAGATCCCTTCCCCACCAACAACAATGCAAATTGTGCAGACTTTGTGAGAGCCAACAACGATTACTTTAGGAAAATTTTGATCCAGAAACGTATATTGTTGATCCTGATAATAAGGAGGATGAACTACAAGTTTTAGAAGCTATGCTAAACAAATTCAGTTTTAGTGAAACACCATATCAGCATGTAGCAGTATTGTTAAGTGCTAAACAAGAAATAGACACTAAAAACATAATAATTACTGTACAATGTCTGCTTTTACTTTGATGACGACTGATAGGATGTCCATATCTTCCCTTTTATATGAAGAATTAATCATGGTGCCCACAAAGGGTTAACACGGAAGTCTCCCTGCAGACATTTTCTTCGGATGTGTTGGTTTGTCTCCATCCCCAGGTATGAATTGAATGTCACAGATGAACAACTTCTATATTAAGGGCTAAATCCTCCTAATATCCAAATGAGAGGCATGATTCATAATCTAGAATAATTTTGACGAGCCGAGGAGCAGGACTTTGCTGCCAGCTCACAGTAATGTAATAAAATAAGTTGTCTGCGTTAGCTCTTATAATAACAATATCCTAATATTGGTTAATATTCAGTTCACCATATGTATATGGTAGGGCTGATTGATTCAGCATGTATTTAGAAGTTTACAATTTAAGACCCCCCCCTCCAAAATTAAACCTTGATTCAATTAGAAAACTTTAATAATCCTTTTTTATGAAACATTTCAGGGCCCAAAGTGTTTATTACCATGTTAAGTGCATATTTTATTATTAAACAACTACTACAGATACAAGCAAATATGATGATTGAAAAAATTTATCCACAGCAACCATGTGATTAATCGGACTGAAAAGTTGAATTGTTTGACAGCAATACTTCCATATCAAAATCAATTTTTTTTGTCATTTAAATCTGTTTTTTTTTTTCAAGATTGTATGAAATGTGAGGAAAATGTCTAGTGAAGTTATGCTGGACGTTTTGTGTTCTGCTCCTCAGTCGTGGAGGGAAGTCCTGATGCTGCCTTGTCATCAGAAGCTTTTTTGTCCAACACTGACTCGATATGGCTTAACAGGCAGGAGAAAAACTGTGGCACACCCTCATAACCTGACAGGAGAGAAGTCAGTGTCAGACACTGATTTTATATCGTCATAAAAAATGTTAAAGGGAGCTGGAAAAGCACAAAGTGTCAAGAAACAATGGAACACTGATTAGAACAACCTCAAATAACCCAACTGAATCAACCACGTTAATATTTGGTAATACCATCATTACAATATAATTGCATTAATACCACAGTGTCTGATATCATTTATCCTAATTTTGAAAACTATATTGAACATATAACAAAATGTCTTAAGCTGTATCATTTATCTTGGATTGAAATACTTCTAGGGACGGCGTGGCGCAGTGGCAGAGTGGCCGTGCGCAACCCGAGGGTCACTGGTTCAAATCCCACCTAGAACCACCCTCATCACGTCCGTTGTGTCCTGAGCAAGACACTTCACCCTTGCTCCTGATGGGCGCCTTGCATGGCAGCTCCCTCCATCAGTGTGTGAATGTATGTGTGAATGGGTAAATGTGGAAGTAGTGTCAAAGCGCTTTGAGTACCTTGAAGGTAGAAAAGCGCTATACAAGTACAACCCATTTATCATTTATTTTACTACTAGGCAATTGATCGTGTCCGATAGGAATCATTATACAGATCATTTGAGTCTCAACTATTGCTGTTTGTTTGATAGTATGCCTCCAATCGGTGTGGTCTTCAGCAAGGGTCTCCCAGGTGCCTGGGTCAATGTTGCAGCGGAGGAGAGTGGCCTTCAGTTGGTCGCGGAATCTTCATTTGCTTTGTCTTGCCGCCAGAGGCTCCGCATTTCTCGGAGCCTTCCCTGGAACTTGTGCTTTGCTTCCTGGAAGTGTGGCAAGCAAGCGCGATTAGGGTGGTTCTCCCATGCCAGGGCAGCTCTCTTCTGATTGATCAGTTGTTGGTTATTGGCGTTGTTTTGATCAAACCAGTCTTGATGGGAGTGTCTGGAGTGGCCGACTATTTCCTTTGTTCGTTTTCAGCACGTAGTCCAACGAGGAGGAGCTTGTTTCAGTTACAAGATTCAAGGCCCTGCCTGCCCAGAATGCTCTCCCAGAGATTGTGGTCGCATCAGACTCCGGCGTTGAAATCCCTAAGCACAAGAAGCTTGGATGGTCCGGTTAAGGGCATTATAGAAAGACTCTTTCACATCATCCTCGGACCCAAGGGTTAGTGCATACACAGAGATCAGGATCAGGTAGTTGCTGTTAGGGAGCGGCACCCAAAGGGTCATGAGACGTTCACTTATAGGTGTTGGGACTAGGTTATAGCGATTCGTGATTGACGTCTTGATTGCAAAACCAACAATGTGGATCCGCCAATCTTCAGCATCTTTCCCTTTCCTGAAGAAGGTGAAGTTGACACCATCTTTGGCAAGACTTTCCCCTCTGGCAAGTCTTGTTTCTTAGAAGGCAGCAATGTCAATATTGAAGTGGTCCAGTTCCTGACTCTCAAGAGCAGTGAGTTGGTGTGGTCTTTCTGTGTCTGTGTTGTCGTTTTCTATGAGGGTCCTTACATTCCACGCTCCCACCGTGAAAGGTATTAGTTTTGGTTTTCTTTTTGTCTTTTGACCGCATGAGTAGGTCCCCACTGGCCGCAGTATGCCAGTCGGGGGGATTTTGTGGTGACCAATGAATTACCCACCTTTTCTAGGAGTCTTTCCATTCGAATTGGGCTGCGGTACTCCCAAATAGGTCAGCTGAGTCGCGCCTGTAGCTGCCGAACTACCACGTCACCACAACTTCGTGGATAGAACGACCTTCACTTTCAGATTTGGGAATTCATGCTGACCAAGCCTGTCTCTGTCGTCCAAAATACCATCGCCTTGGGGCTTTAATGGGGCAATGGGGGTGGGGGGTGCGTTGTTCTGCTACAGATAGCCTTCGTGCAAGTATGTTAAGGGTGGATCGTATGTTGTGAGCCTGAGACCCACGCACTTTGGGTACTTGCCTCCTCCAGTAGGTTAGGGTGCTTACACTGAGCCGCTGGATGACTCAATTACTGTCAAAGTCCGCCTTAAAATACAACAGCGCAACGGCCGCTGCTCTCAACCTCCACTTGTGAGTGTTGACGTGTTTTTATGTACTGGTGGGACCAATACCCTAACCATTGAAATCAATAGAAAATGTCCCCCTAAATATCCCTATGTGGATTATTTTATTGAAAAAAAGTTGTTCCCTGGAGGTACATTTTTATGACTTTGGTGTGTGAAGTGTGTATGACAAGTGGTCAAACATAGGTACTGTAGTGTGTATTGGTCCACAACGGGAAATTCCTGACGCAAGCAAGGGTGTGTGTGTGTGTGTGTGTGTGTGTGTGTGTGTGTGTGTGTGTGTGTGTGTGTGAGTGTGTTTACTAGCCATACCTGGGAAGATGTTGATGTCAATGACAGTGAGTGTGTGCGTGTGTATGTTGATGATGACATCCACACCAAACAATGCCATGCCCAGCTGGACCCGGAGCTCTTTGACCAGGGCGGCTACAGCCTCCGAGCTGGGGGGAGGAAGATACGGCATCTGCTCATCCATCTTGGAGGACAGAAGGAAGAAATGTAGTTTATTTACAAACCCAAAACCGGCGTAGTCGGCACATTTTTTAATTTGTAAACAAAACCAGAATACAATGATTTGCAAAACCTTTTCAACTTATGTTCTATTGAATGGACTGCAAAGACAAGATATTTAATATTCAAACTGAGAAACTATTTTTTGTTTTTTTGCAAATAATCATTAACTTAGAATTTAATGGCAGCAACACCTTTCAAAAAAGTAGGAACAGGGGTATTTTTTACCACTGTGTTCCATGGCCTTTCCTTTTAACAACACTCAGTAAACGTTTGGGAACCGAGGAGACCAATTTTTGAAGCTTTTCAGGTGGAATTCTTTCCCATTCTTGCTTGATGTACTTAAGTTGTTCAACAGTCCAGAGTCTCCGTTGTGGTCTTTTAGGCTTCATATTGCACCATACATTTTCAATAGGAAACAGGTCTGGACTACAGGCAGGCCAGTCTACGACCCGCACTCTTTTACTTGCTGTTGTAACACTTGGCTTGACATTGTCTTGCTGAAATAAGCAGGGGCGTCCATGATAACGTTGCTTGGATGGAAACATATGTTGCTCCAAAACCTGTATGTACCTTTCAGCATTAACGGTGCCTTCACAGATGTGTAAGTTACCCATGCCTAGGGCATTAACACACCTCCATACCATTTCATTGCTGGCTTTTGAACTTTGCGCCTATAACAATCCGTATAGTTCTTTTCTTCTTTGGTCCGGAACACACAACGTCCACAGTTTCCAAAAACCATTTGAAATGTGGACTTGTGGGACCACAGAACACTTTCCACTTCGCATCAGTCCATCATAGATGAGCTCGGGCCCAGCGAAGCCGGCGGGGTTTCTGGGTGTTGTTGATAAATGGCTTTCGCTTTGCATAGTAGTTTTAACTTGCACTTACAGATGTAGCGACAAACTGTAGTTACTGACAGTGGTTTTCTGAAGTGTTCCCGATCCCATGTAGTGATATCCTTTACACACTGATGTCGGTTTTTGATGCAGTACCGCCTGAGGGATCGAAGGTCCGTAATATCCTCACTTACGTGCAGTGATTTCTCCAGCTTCTCTGAACCTTTTGATGATATTACAGACCGTAGATGGTGAAATCCTTAAATTCCTTGCAATAGCTGGTTGAGAAAGGTTGTTCTTAAACTGTTCGAAAATTTGCTCACGCATTTGTTCACCAAGTGGTGACCCTCGCCCCATCCTTGTTTGTGAATGACTGAGCATTTCATGATGCGGCTTTTATACCTAATCATGACACCTACCTGTTCCCAATTAGGCTGTTCACCTGTGGGATGTTCCGAATAAGTGTTTGATGACTATTCCTCAAAATTCTCAGTCTTTTTTGCCACTTGTGCCAGCTTTGCAGGCATCAAATTCCAAATGAGCAAAAATTTGCTAAAAAATAACAAACTTTTCCAGTTTAAACGTAAGTATCTTGTCTTTGCAGTCTATTCAATTGAATATAGGTTGAAAGGGATTTGCAAATCATTGTATTTTGTTTTAATTTACCATTTACACAACGTGCGAACATCACTGGTTTTGGTTTTATGTATATTTTAAGGTGTCCAGTGACATGAGACAGGCCAAATGAGGCACCGACAGCTACTTTTTGTGAATGGAACCGTGTTCCATCCACAAAAAGTCGCTTTGTTCTTCGCACAAAGCGACTTTGTGTTTAAATCCCAGACTTTTGATTGAAGAGTAACATAAAAAACATTACAAAAATACTCACAGCTGTGAGGTCAGAGCTTGACTCTGGTTTGGACACCTGATGGCTGTTGAAGAAGATGGTCTTTCTATCTGCAGGCAGAAAGAAACCACAGCTGCATTTCACATCGGTAACACAAGCAAACAGCAATAAAACACAACTTGATGTGAAAGACTTAAACATTGAAATAGCCTGCAAAGATCCAAAACGTGGAGGATTTACAGACTGACCACACGGGCCGGAGGGGAAGTTCTTGAGCGAGGGTCTCTCCACGCAGAAGTGTCTGTCCCCGACCACAAACACCTTGTGCAGGACGGCCCCGTGGCTGACAAAACTCTGGAGCACGCACGGCGGCTGGATCTCCCCCAGACTCTCCGCACTGAAGATCAGCGACATCTGCGCGCAAAACCAAACGCACGAAGACAAGTAGCAAACGCGGCAGGAAAGGCGGATAGTGAAAAATAAACAGACAGCACTTACCTCATGGGACAGAGAGCCATGTGCAACTCTTGTTTTGCAAACTGCCCAACAGACAAGGAAGTTGTGTTAGTCACAAGAAAACACCAAGCGTCACTTCCATAAAGACCTTACATTGTAAGGAAGAGTTAGTGCTGCAAGGGCTTCTGGGTATTTGTTAGGGGTGTGGGGAAAAATTGATTCGAATTTGAATCACGATTGTCACGTTGTGCGATTCAGAATCAATTCTCATTAAAAAAAAAAAAAAAAAAAAATATATATATATATATATGTATATATATATATATAAGACATATATATATATATATATATATATATATATATATATATATAAGACATATATATATATATATATATATATATATATGTATATATATATATATATATATATATATATATAGGGCTTCACGGTGGCAGAGGGGTTAGTGCGTCTGCCTCACAATACGAAGTTCCTGCAGTCCTGGGTTCAAATCCAGGCTTGGGATCTTTCTGTGTGGAGTTTGCATGTTCTCCCCGTGAATGCGTGGGTTCCCTCCGGGTATTCCGGCTTCCTCCCACTTCCAAAGACATGCACCTGGGGATAGGTTGATTGGCAACACTAAATTGGCCCTAGTGTGTGAATGTGAGTGTGAATGTTGTCTGTCTATCTGTGTTAGCCCTGCGATGAGGTGACGACTTGTCCAGGGTGTACCCTGCCTTCCGCCCGATTGTAGCTGAGATAGGCGCCAGCGCCCCCCGCGACCCCGAAAGGGAATAAGCGGTAGAAAATGGATGGATATATATATATATATGTCTTGATTGGATTATCCAGAGAAAAGTGCTCGATACCGTGGTAGAGCGCAATATGTAAGTGTGGGAAAGGTAACACGCAAGGACATTAGCACATCCGACACGTACGTAGGATTAACCAAAGGAGCGTTTAAAACCAGATGGAATAATCACAAGGCCTCCTTTAGAAACCAGACTTTGCAGAATTCTACAGAACTCAGCAAGCACATTTGGAACCTCAAAGACAAAAATGTTGAACATTCAATAACATGGCAAATTCTTGCATCCAGCACACCTTACAACAGTGGTAATGAAAGATGCAACCTATGCTTAAAAGAAAAACTGTTTATTATATATCATCCAGACCTGTCATCCCTCAACAAGCGCAGTGAAATAATTTCAACATGCCGCCACAGACGGAAACACCTCCTAGGTAACACATGAGCCAATCACCACACCCTACGCCTGCCTGTACCCACCTACTCTGTGCCCTATATAAACAATTCTATGTGAATGCTTCCATTAAAATCTCCTGATGATTGAGGGAACCCCTCATGAAACAGTTCTCTGGAGATGAAGTAGTCTTGTGATTTTTCCCACACATACATATACATAAATATATATATATATATATATATATTTATAAATCAATCCAACAAAACAATACACAGCAATACCATAACAATGCAATCCAATTCCAAAACCAAACCTGACCCAGCAACACTGCAGTAAAAACACAAACACGACACAGAACAAACCGAAAGTAGTGAAACAAAAATGAATATTATCAACAACAGTATCAATATTAGTTATAATTTCAGCATAGCAGTGATTAAAAATCCCTCACTGACATTATCATTAGACATTTATAAAAATAAAAAAAAGAACAATAGTGTCACAGTGGCTTACACTTGCATCGCATCTCATAAGCTTGACAACACACTGTGTCCAATATTTTCACAAAGATAAAATAAGTCATATTTTTGGTTTGTTTAATAGTTAAAACAAATTTACATTATTGCAATCAGTTGATAAAACATTGTCCTTTACAATTATAAAAGCTTTTTACAAACATCTACTACTCTGCTTGTCAGCAGACTGGGGTAGATCCTGCTGAAATCCTATGTATTGAATGAATACAGAATCTTTTTAAATCGGGAAAAAAAATGTTTTTGAATCGAGAATCGTGTTGAATTGAAAAAAAAATAAACGATTTTGAATCGAATCGTGGGACACCCAAAGATTCGCAGCCCTAGTATTTGTTCTGTTGTGTTTATGTTGTGTTACGGTGCGGATGTTCTCCCGAAATGTGTTTAAAATTCTTGTTTGGTATGGGTTCACAGTGTGGCGCATATTTGTAACACTGTTAAAGTAGTTCACATGGCCACCCTCAGTGTGATCTGCATGGCTGTTGACCAAGTATGCTTAGCATTCACTCATGTCTGTCTGTAAAAGCCCACGTATATTTTGTAACTCGGTCGACAGGCTTTGTATGAAGGAAAAAACGGACGTGACTACGGGTTGTAAAGGCAGCTAAAGGCAGTGCCTTTAAGACACGCCCCTGATATTGTTGTCCGGGTGGAAATCGGTAGAATGGTTGCCCCGGGAGATTTTTGGGAGGGGCACTGAAATTCAGGAGTCTCCCGGAAAAATCGTGAGGTTTGGCAAGTAAGCCTTACATACAATAGGTCAGTGTTTTTCACCCACTGTGTCGTGAAATACAGTCTGGTGTGCCTTCGGAGATGATCTAATTTCACCTATTTGGGTGTAAAAATAATTTTTGCAAACCAGTAATGATAGAAAAAAAATTGTCTAATTTTAATTTTTTTTTTTTTTTTGAAACCCATTTAAGAATTTGCAATAGAATGAACAGAAGGTATGCGGATCCAAAATACTGCTTACGGTTCAATTTGTCACCACACAGATAACCATATGTAACATATATTCGATTTTTGTGTTTATCTGGAAAAAAAAAACATAAAACAAAACAGCACGAATTAAAATCTGCCATATATAATAAAAAGATAAAAATGGCCCTGTTTTTTTTTATTTTTTATTTGCGTTTCAGGATTGCAAATAGAATGAACGGAAGGTACACGGACCCTATTCAGTCTTGGAACGCTCTCCTGCAATGATTCTCAAACTGTGGTAGTGGCTCTATCTAGTGGTACACTAAGGAATCACTCGATTAAAGTGTTTTATTTTCCTATATTCAAACACAGTGATGCTGTTCTTACTGTGTGTAATGTCACAGTGGCCAAAAATATTAAATATAATTATCAAATAAAACCTCAACCTAGTTTTTAACGAATACTTATATATTTTAATGTCGACCATTATGGAGGTGCGTGGAGGGCCAAGTGATTTCTAAGGTGGTACTTGGTGAAAAAAGTATGTTTTATTACCTATCTATATAAATATAATGCTCACATTTTTCTGCAATTCTGAGTGTTACTATCTGCTTTTTTTTTGGCTTGGGACACAAACTACATATTCTAAAAAATTCTGCCTAGCATCACACTTTAAAAGTGAGACATAAACATTACAACAGATATCAGTAGGATTATTGATTTCAATTCGTATTCCCAATGGGTTAATTATGGTATCGCTGAGCCGCAGCCTACCCCAGCTGGTACACCCAGGACTGATTACCAGTCAGTCACAGGGATGGCTGTGAGACAGGTGTGCTAATGGAGGTCATATTAATGTATCATATTTTCCGGACCATAGGGCGCACCGGATTACAAGGCGCACTGCCGATTAATGGTCTATTTCTGATCTTTTTTCATATACAAGACTTATAGGGCTCATTAAAGGAGTCATATTATTAATATTATTTTTCTAAATTGAAAACACTTCATTGTGGTCTACATAACATATAAAGGTGGTTCTTTGGTCAAAATGTTGCATAGATTATGTTTTACGGATCATCTTCAAGCTGCTTTCTAACGGTCGCTTCTGGATGCGCTGTTTTATGGGTGGTCTTATTTACCTGGCTCACCTTCGACAGCGTCTTTTCTCCGTCATCTTTGTCGTAGCGGTGTAGCGTGCAAGGACAGGAGTGGAAGAAGTGTCAAAAGATGGAGCTAACTCTTTTAATGACATTCTGACTTTACTTAAATCAATAACGGAGCAGCATCTCCTCATCCGGAAACAACAACACAGGAAATGTGTCCCGTAAAAAAACGTTGGACCGGAACTCTCTAAGAACTAAAGTTTCTTGGGTGAATAATGTAAACTCACTACACCGGTATGTTTTAGCGCTTTCATGGCGAGTTTACTGACAGATATAAGTAAGAACTTCACACTACTTTATATTACAAATGGCAACAGCGGAGGATGAATGTCCCATAACAAGAAGATAGAGACAAAGAAGAAAGGCAGACGCGTGCAATTTTTCAGGATTTATGCAGATCCCAAACACAGATCAGCAGGTACCAGAAGGTAAGAAATGTGGCTTTTGCATAATATTGCGAAACAAAACGCCAGCTTATGTGTCTTACCTTATACACACACCATAATAATATGTGTATGTTAAAGCACATCAAGCGGTGCGGCTTCATAGTTTACCAAAGTCATACTAAAATATTTCGATGGATTTTTGAGCGCCGTGTGTAATGTTCTATATTTTCAATGGAACATATAAAATGTTGGTGTTGTTTACTTGAGTCATATTGCCATCATAGTGCAGTCTATACATATCTCTCATGTGTGACTGCTATCTACTGGACAAATTTATCATTGCACCATGTACCAAGTAAAATTTTTTCGAGGTCGGTAAGCAAAACCAGAATTATTCCTTACATTAGGCAAACCGGATGGTAAGGCGCACTGTCGAGTTTTGAGGGGGAAAAAAGGATTTTAAGTGCGCCTTATAGTCCGGAAAATATGGTAGCTACAGAAATATTATAACAAGTGAGGGCATGGAAACTGACTGAGAGGAAAGCTCAAGTTCTGGGTCGTCACTTCCTGTTGAATGGACGCCATGTCTTGGGAGCTGTGGACGTCGAGGTACGGAGGACTGCAAATGCGCCAATCTGACACGCAGAAAACACAAAACTCTTTTGCACAAAGTTTTATTGTACACAAATGCAGTATTACTACTGAAATACCTCGGAGGGAATTGTGCAGCTCGCTCATGATCCGGTACGAGGCGAAGCGGTCTAGAAGCCGGGTCATGGCAGACAGGGGGTCCAGAAGAACTGTGCTGCTGTGGGCTGACACATAGCTCTGCATGGGACGTCACACAAAGGGAGAGCTCACTTTCACGTTCTTACAGCTGGGGTCATACATACTTGCCAACCCTCCCGGATTTTCCCGGAGACTCCCGAAATTCAGCGCCTCTCCCGAAAACCTCCCAGGACAAATTTTCTCTCAAAAATCTCCCGAAATTCAGTCGGCGCTGGAGGTCACGCCCCCTCAAGCTCCATGAGAACAGACTCAGCAATGTTGTGACCCTCTTAAACAGGACAATACTGCCATCTACTCTACATAGAATAGAATAGAATGTACTTTATTGATCCCTGGGGGATATTCAGCACCACAGTTCGCTCACAATAAACAATGATAATAATAAATAATATATATAATATATTATATATACAATATATAATATATGAATAATATAAATATATTCTACATTTAAGTGCAGTCAAGGAACATATGCATTATACAGTCTGATCTGTTGCCCAGAGTAAAGAGACGTAACTTCATCACGTCGCCTGGTTATTGACTCCAACCCAATATATATTACACTGTCGACTGTGTTTTTATTACTGTGTATTTGATAGGTGCCGTCGGAAATTCAACTATTTATTTTATTTATATATACAGTAAAATAAACATATATAGCTAGAATTCACTGAAAGTCAAGTATTTCATACACACACACATACATATATATATATATATATATAGTATATATATGAAATATATATAAAATACTCGCGTTGGTGAATTATACTACTCCCCTCTTAACCACGCCCCCCGCCCCGACCACGCCTCCGCCCGCCCCACCTCCTATCCCCCACCTCTCGAAATCGGAGGTCTCAAGGTTGGCAAGTATGGCTGGGGTACTTGAATCTTGTGTCACCAGCATACTTGCCAACCTTCCCGATTTTTCCGGGAGACTCCCGAATTTCAGTGCCCCTCCCGAAAATCTACCGGGGCAACCATTTTCCCGAATTTCTATTGAGGGCATGCCTTAAAGGCACTGCCTTTAGCGTCCTCTACAACCTGTCGTCTCGTCCGCTTTTCCTCTTTACAAACAGCGTGCTGGCCGAGTCACATAACATAGGCGGCTTTTGCACACAAATAAGTGAATGCAAGGCATACTTGGTCAGCAGCCATACAGTTCGCACTGAGGGTGGCTGTATAAACAACTTTAACGCTGTTACAAATATGCGCCACACTGTGAACCCACACCAAACAAGAATGACAAATACATTTCGGGAGAACATCCGCACCGTAACACAACATAAACACAACAGAAGAAATACCCAGAATCCCTTGCAGCACTAACTCTACCAGGACGCTACAATATACACCCCCGCTACCACCAATGCCCCCCTTCAACAAACCCATCTCCCGAATTCGGAGTTCTCAAGGTTGGCAAGTATGGTCACCAGGCAGAATTCAAATCCCGCCCCGCCCCACTCTGCGCACCTCGCTGATAGTCCCTTCTAGTGTGCTTTTTTCTGGAAAAGCACTAAACCCCGCATAAGAGCAGTAGGTGCACACGCGTAGGTTGTTGACAGTTTGAAGTTGCATCAAAGGATCCCTTAGTTGGTATTTAGTTGCAGACTACGGGTAACACATGTCGCCACGCAAAAGGATACACACAAAATATAGGAACCTTAGATGACATGTCTAGAAGGAAAATATCCACAAAGTTAGTCCAAGACTTGTCCAGGATGCCGGACCAATAATTAAATGTTTTATTTCATTTTTAAATGGGTTTTTTTTGCAGTACATGCTGAAAAGGCAAGCACAGGTATTGCGATCTTTCCGAGTGGGTGTTTGGCAGCCATGCTTTACTTAAAACAAGTTTGCACAGTGCACGCGCTTCGCTATATATCGCCTCAGCCAATGAGGCTCCTTCATGGGTTCTGCTCACCCCTACTTTCTCTAAATCCAGTGACTGGTTTTGGAGGTTAAGAGAAATGTCTTTGTCTTCTGGGGGTTTCTTTACTAAAATACTTGAATATAAGGAACAGACCGCATGCAGACGTAGGATTTTGTTCAAAAATGATTATGATGCAAATATCCATCCATCCATTTTCTACCGCTTATTCCCTTTCGGGGTCGTGGGGGGTGCTGGTGCCTATCTCAGCTACAATTGGGCGGAAGGCAGGGTACACCCTGGACAAGTCGCCACCTCATCGCAGGGCCAACACAGATAGACAGACAACATTCACACTCACATTCACACACTAGGGCCAATTTAGTGTTGCCAATCAACCTATCCCCAGGTGCATGTCTTTGGAAGTGGGAGGACGCCGGAGTACCCGGAGGGAACCCACGCATTCACGGGGAGAACATGCAAACCCCACACAGAAAGATCCCGAGCCTGGATTTGAACCCAGGACTGCAGGAACTTCGTATTGTGAGGCAGACACACTAACCCCTCTGCCACCGTGAAGCCCTGATGCAAATATGATTTTATTATTTTTTAATTAAAGAACATATAGGTACCCCAGCTTTTTTGGCCCTCAGTTGACAGAGGCGGCTTGCAGCTTACTGTGTATGTCTATACACAGTGTGGAGCCGCTTCCCTAAGTTTATAATGATCACCTCGATTGCGGCAAAATTAATCTGCATTTTTTTTTCATCTTTAAGGGGAACTGCATTTCTTTTGGAAGTTTGCCTGTCATTCCCAACCCCCATGTAAGACTAGACCAAGACTAGAATACATGTGTTTTTCTTTTTTTTTAATGCATTCTACAAACCTCGTTTCCATATGAGTTGGGAAATTGTGTTGGATGTAAATATAAAAGGAATATAATGATTTGCAAATCCTTTTCAACCCATATTCAGTTGAATATGCTCAAAGACAACATATTTGATGTTAAAACTGATAAACATTTTTTTGTTGTTGCAAATAATCATTAACCTTAGAATTTGATGCCAGCAACACATGTTAAAAAAGTTGGGAAAGGTGGCAATAAATACTGATAAAGTTGAGGAATGCTCATCAAACACTTATTTGGAACACCCACAGTTGTGCAGGCTAATTGGAAACAGGTGGGTGCCATGATTGGGCATAAAAACAGCTTCCCAAAAAATGCTCAGTCTTTCACAAGAAAGGATGGGGCAAGGTCTGCCATCTAAGCGCCGTCTTTTTCATGGACGCCCCTGCTTATTTCAGCAAGATTGAGGCAAACCACATTCAGCACGTGTTACAACAGTGTGGCTTCATAAAAAAAAGAGTGCGGGTACTTTCCTGGCCCCACTGCAGTCCAGACCTTTTTCCCATCGAAAATGTGTGGCGCATTATGAAGCGTAAAATACGACAGCGGAGACCCCAGACTGTTGAACGACTGAAGCTCTACATAAAACAAGAATGAGAAATAATTCCACTTTCAAAGCTTCAACAATTAGTTTCCTCAGTTCCCAAACATTTATTAAATGTTGTTAAAAGAAAAGGTGATGTAACACAATGGTGAACATGCCACCTCCCAACTACTTTGGCACGTGTCACAGCCATGAAATTCTAAGTTAAGTATTATTTGCAGAAAAAAAAAAAGTTTATGAGATTGAACATCAAATATCTTGTCTTTGTAGTGCATTCAATTGAATATGGGCTGAAAAGGATTTGCAAATCATTGTATTCTGTTTTTATTTACCTTTAACACAATTTCCCAACTCAAATGGAAACAGGTTTTGTAGTCTTCCCAATGTGTCCTGGGTCTTCCCCGTGGCCTACTACCGGTTGGACGTGCCCTAAACACCTCCCTAGGGAGGCGTTCGGATAACATCCTGACCAGATGCATGAACCACCTCATTTGGCTCTTCTCGATGTGGAGGAGCAGCGGCTTTAAGGGAGCGACCCGCCACCCGGCGGAGGAAACTGATTTCGTCCGCTTGTACCGCTTGTGATCTTGTCTTTTCGGTCATAACCCAAAGCTCATAACCACAGGTGAGGATGGGAACGAAGATCTAACGATAAATTGAGAACTTTGCCTTCTGGCTCAGCTCCTTCTTCACCACAACGGACTGATACAGAATCCACGTTCCTGAAGACGCTGCACCGATCAGCCTGTCGTTCTCACGATCCACTCTTCCCTCACTCATGAACAAGACTCTAGGTCAGGGGTGCCCACACTTTTTCTGCAGGCGAGCTACTTTTCAATTGACCAACTCGAGGGGATCTACCTCATTTATATATATCATTTATATTTATTTATTTATGAAAGAGACATTTTTGTAAACAAGTTAATTGTGTTTAATGATAATACAAGCATGTGTAACACATATAGATAGATGTCTTTCTTTCACAAAGACAAGAATATAAGTTGGTGTATTACCTGATTCTGATGACTTGTATTGATTGGAATCAGACAGTAATGATGATAACGCCCACATTTTCAAATGGAGGAGGATAAAAGTTGTCATTTCTGTACAATACCACATGAAAGTGGTTGGTTTTTGGCATCTAATTCATCCAGCTTCCATACACTTTACAAGAAAAACATTGGCGGCAAATTCCGTAGCTTGCTTGATTGACATTCACGGCACCCGAGGGTCTTGTGAGATGACGCTGGCTGCTGCCAGTTCATTATTATGAAAAAATGACAGAGACGAAGGCGAGAAACACTTTTTATTTCAACAGACTTTCGCGCCGTCCCTTCCGTCAAAATTCTAAAGGCCGACTGCACATTTCCTATCTTCACAATAAAAGCCCTGCTTCATGCTGCCTGCGCTAACAAAATAAGAGTCTCGGAAAGCTGGCGTGCACAAGTGATGTGCACGCCAGCTTTCTGAGGGATCGCTTGTGCACGCCAGTTTTCCGAGACTCTGTATTTAGTTAGCGCAGGCAGCATGAAGCAGGGCTTTTATTGTGAAGATAGGAAATGTGCAGTCGGCCTTTAAAGTTTTGACGGAAGGTACGGCGCGAGAGTCTGTTGAAATAAAAAGTGTTTCTCGCCTTCCTCTCGGACATATTTTCATAATAATGATCTTGCAGCAGCCAGCGTCATCTCACAAGACCCTCCGGTACCGTGAATGTCATTTAAGTGACGTCTTGGTGAAGATTGATGATCACTAATTTTTAGGTCTATTTTTTTTAAAAGCCTGGCTGGAGATCGACTGACACACCCCCCGCGGTCGACTGGTAGCTCGCGATCGACGTAATGGGCACCCCTGCTCTAGGTACTTGAACTCCTTCACTTGGGGTAGGGTCTCCTCCCAAACCCGGAGGTGGCACTTCACCCTTTTCCGGGCGCTAACCATGGACTCGGACTTGGAGGTGGTGATTCTCATCCCGGTCGCTTCACACTCGGCTGCGAACCGATCAATGAGAGCTGAAGATCCCGGCCAGACGAAGCCATCAGGACCATCATCTGCCGTACCCCGCCATATGGTTAAAATGAAAAAATTTTGTAAATACTAGTTATTATGAAGATACCTGCTACAACATTACATATATACTTACAGCGTGTAAATAAAACAATACTGGGTGAATAATAATAATGGGTTTTTTCAGAGCACTTTACAGGCAAAATAGAGCGACTCCCACTGCCTTCCTTGTTAGCTGCCTTTTGATAACAGTTTTATACGAGTTAGAATGCATAAAAAAGAAACATATGTGTTCTTGTCTTACATTAAGATTGTTAATGATTGCCAATATTCATAAAAAGTGCAGTTCCCCTTCAAGTATCATTAACAAGTATTATTTTTTAACTGGGAGACGACGCTAAACATGTTGCACAACATGAAAAAGCAAGCCATGAGCAGGCATGCTAATCGTTAAGCGAGCCGTTAAGCTACCTTGAAACAACAGTAGAAATAAGTGCTTGGTAAACTTTAAGAAGTGTTTCTGGATGCAGAAAGTAAGCAGAAATTGACAACAAATCAACAAGTAGATGAATGATAAAATACATTGGTAGTGTCGATACCAGTTAATATCAGTGTATAAGCGATACTAGAATGATTACGTAGACATTTTTAATGTCACAATTTTTTTTACAAACTGAAGGACTCATTTTCTGGACACTGGCAAAAACTAAAGGATTTAAAACAGCAGTAGAGAGTAGTTTTAGTTTTTGTTTAGTTATTGTGCACTAGTTACTTTGTTTTAATCAAACACTTGTATGTAATAAAAGAGAACAAAGAAACTGGCTTGAATATTATGTTAAAATTGTCAAATTGTCAATAGTACTTACCATTAATACATTTAAAAAAATTACAGGTAATACATATGATCGGTATCGGTCGATATCACTAATGGATGATCTGTATCAAAATCGACATTCCGAGTCTGTATCGCTGAAAACTGCATTATTTTATTTAGTGAACTTACACTATCTATGATATATGTCAGTCATTCTCCAACTGTGATAGTGGTACACGGCCTCCATTTAGTGGTATGACAAATAATCACGTGTTTAAAGTACACTTTTGTTTTCCTAAATTCAAACATGCAATATTAAATAAAACCCCTGCCTTGTTTTTAATGAATGCTTCGGCCTACTACGCTACTGTATTTTAATGCAGGTCCTTATGGTAGTACTTGGAGAGCAAAGTGTTTTCTGAGGTGCTACATCATACTTGCCAACCCTCCCGATTTTCCCGGGAGACCCCCGGATTTTAGTGCCCCTCCTGAAAATCTCCCGGGGTAACCATTCTCCCGAATTTCTCCCGATTTCCACCCGGTCAACAATATTGGGGGCGACTGCCTTTAGCGTCCTCTCTCATCTGAAAAGGAGACTATTATATATGACTCCGTTATCCATAGGTTTATCTATAACCCATAAAGTAGCAGGCACGAAGCTTTTTCTCAGCGTGTTTATTCCGGCCAGCACGTTAATACACTAACACAACATCCCGATTCCCATCATGCATTGCTTCAAAACTACGGCAAGGAGTTATATCCAAAAACATAATGGAGACGACGCAGAAGAACGAAGGGACATGGCGAGGACGAGTGAGAAGAAGAAGTACGCTTGCAAGTTCCAAAATGATTGGAAACAATAATTTCCGTTCATCCAGGACAGCTCGAAGGGGAAGGGGTATGCTGCCTGCAAATTTTGTAGATCAGATTTCTCCATTGAACACGGTGGCCGAACGGATATACTCATTAATGAACGGATAGATACGATGAGATCCGCCCGGAGTTCCTTAAGGCTCTGGATGCTGTGGGGCTGTCTTGGTTGACAAGACTCTGCAGCATCGCGTGGACATCAAAGGGCGGTACCTCTGGATTGGCAGACCGGGGTGGTGGTCCCTCTCTTTGAGAAGGGGGACCGGAGGGTGTGTTCCAACTATGGTGGGATCACACTCCTCAGCCTTTCCGGTAAGGTTTATTCAGGTGTACCGGAGAGGAGGCTACGCCGGATAGTCGAACCTCAGATTCAGGAGGAACAGTGTGGTTTTGGTCCTAGTCGTGGAACTGTGGACCAGCTCTATACTCTCAGCAGGGTTCTTGAGGGTGCATGGGAGTTTGCCCAACCAGCCTACATGTGCTTTGTGGACTTGGAGAAGGCATTCGACCGTGTCTTTCGGGAAGTCCTGGGGGGAGTGCTCAGAGAGTATGGGGTATCGGACTGTCTTACTGTGGCGGTCCGCTCCCTGTACGATCAGTGTCAGAGCTTGGTCCGCATTGCCGGCAGTAAGTCGAACACATTTCCAGTGAGGGTTGGACTCCGCCAAGGCTGTCCTTTGTCACCGATTCTGTTCATAACTTTTATGGACAGAATTTCTAGGCGCAGTCAAGGCGTTGAGGGGTTCCGGTTTGGTGGCCGCGGGATTAGGTCTCTGCTTTTTGCCGATGATGTGGTCCTGATGGCTTTATTTGACCGGGATCTTCCACTCTCCCTGTATAGGTTCGCAGCCCAGTGTGAACCGACAGGAATGAGAATCAGCACCTCAAAGTCCGAGTCCATGGTTCTCGCCCGGAAAAGGGTGGAGTGCCATCTCCGGGTTGGGGAGGAGACCCTGCCCCAAGTGGAGGAGTTCAAGTACCTAGGAGTCTTGATCATGAGTGAGGGAAGAGTGGATCGTGAGATCGACAGGCGGATCGGTGCGGCGTCTTCAGTAATGCGGACGTTGTACCGATCCGTTGTGGTGAAGAAGGAGCTGAGCCGGAAGGCAAAGCTCTCAATTTACCGGTCGATCTACGTTCCCATCCTCACCTATGCTCATGAGCTTTGGGTCATGACCGAAAGGATGAGATCACGGGTACAAGCGGCCGGAATGAGTTTCCTCCGCCGGGTGGCGGGGCTCTCCCTTAGAGATAGGGTGAGATGCTCTGTCATCCGGGAGGAGCTCAAAGTAAAGCCGCTGCTCCTCCACATCGAGAGGATCCAGATGAGGTGGCTCGGGCATCTGGTCAGGATGCCACCCGAACGCCTCCCAAGGGAGGTGTTTAGGGCACGTCTAACCAGTAGGAGGCCACGGGGAAGACCCAGGACACGTTGGGAAGACTATGTCTCCCGGTTGTCCTGGGAACGCCTCGGGAACCCCCGGGAAGAGCTAGACGAAGTGGCTGGGGAGAGGGAAGTCTGGTCTCCCCTACTTAGGCTGCTGCCCCCGCAACCCGATCTCGGATAAGCGGAAGAAGATGGATGGATGGATGGTATATGCATATGTGTAGCTGAGATAGGCGCCAGCGCCCCCCGCTACCCTAAAAGGGAATAAGCGGTTGAAAATGGATGGATATATATATATATATATATATATATATATATATATATATATATATATATATATATATATATATATATATAAGAAATACTAAAAAATATTTACACCCCCCCGCCACCACCATCCCCCTCACCCCCCCATCTCCCGAATTTGCTGAAAAAAGTTTTAGAACCACTGCTACTGTATATGTTTTAAGATGTATATATTTTTTAGAATTTTTATGTGCATACTCTAGCGAATGTATTCACCTACACTGGGGGTCAGCAACCCGTGGCTCTCGAGCCGCATGCGGCTCTTTAGCACCGCCCTAGTGGCTCCCTGGAGCTTTTTGAAAAATGGAAAAAGATGGGGGGGGAAATGTATTTGTTGTTTTAATAATGTTTCTGTAGGAGGACAAACATAACACAAACCTTCCTAATTGTTAGAAAGCCTACTGATTAATATGTTTATATCAATATGTTAGTGTTTATGCTTCGCTGATGACAGTATTTGGCCAGCGTCGTTTTGTCCTACTAATTTTGGCGGTTCTTGAACGCACCGTAGTGGGTTTATGTGTACAACTTTACCCGTCGCTGCCACAGAAAGACATGTTTTATGCCACTCCTTCTGTGTCTCATTTTGTCCACCAAACGTTTTATGCTTTGCGTGAATGCACCAAAATAAGCTGTGTTGATGTTATTGACTTGCGCTGAGTGCTAATAATCCATGCTAACATGCCATTTAGGCTAGCTGTGTGTACATATTGCATCATTATGCCTCCTTTGTAGGTATATTTGAGTTCATTTGATTTCCTTTACGTATGTCCTCTGTGTATTTAATTTATGTTTGCATGTCTCATGACACATTATATGTATGTAACAATGGCTGCATTTCTGATTGTGTGCCATGTTTTTCCAGACCACAGAAAACGTTACCCAGCTTGCAAAGATGGTAATAAATCCATTAGAAGAAGACAGCCTGTCCTTTCCTCTAACTTGGACACACACCTTTGGCAGTTTTAAGCCAGTAATTTCCAGGAGTTATTTTACCCTCTGAGACACTTACTTAATGCGTCGCCTTCATTATAACTGTTACGGCTCAGACTACTGCCAACGCCGGTCATCCATCTCTGCGCACCTCGGGACACGCCTACGGGCGCGCACAACCAGGGACAAGCCGCGCGCGTCTCCGCCCTGCAGCAGCCGCCAGCTGCAATCATTCACAGACAATCACCACACCTGCCCGTAATGAAGGACTTGCCTTCATAAGCCTGGACGACCTGGCATACCAGCGCCGGAGTATAATCAGCTTTACCTTCCCTGTGTTCCATCCCTAGGTCAAGCTGTGCGCCTTGTGCTTCCGGATCTTCCCCGTTTCCCCCGCGCTTCTTGGTTTTTTCGACTGTTTCACTCATTCCTCGACGCCTTTCTCTCACCTCCCGATCCTGCCTGCCCCATGGACTTCCTAGTTCCTTCGCTCTCGTCAACACTTTGGTAAGACACACTTCTTTTAAATTCTACACATAGTCTTACACCATACACTCTTGAGTTTTTGTCACACTTTATTTCCTTGGTTTATTCATTAGCATTGTTTATTATTCTTAATATATTTTTTTACTACATATAAAATAAATCTTTGGACATAACTCCCACCTGGTGTCCGTTTGCCGTCATCTCCCCTTGCAAACATAACAATTACCGTTACATCAGGCTTTTAAGTTTTTGCGGCTCCAGACAAATTAGTTTTTTGTATGTTTCTTTCAACATATTGGGTTGCCGACCCCTGACCTTCATTAATAAATATTGTTTAATCTTTACAATGTATCTGTTAGGGCTGGAACTGCGGAAAATTACTTCACCAGATTACAACCACTTAAAAAAAATAAAACAGTTGTTGGTTGAGGGTCAGGTTTGTATAACAAAAAGACCCGGTTGCACAGGTAGGTCCACCTGAAAGTTGTCCAGGAGCTCCTGAGATTGGCTGTCGTGCTCCGCCTCCACGATGACATCAGACAGCTTGTGAACAATGACATGGAAGGGTCCCTGGGGGCCCAGTGGCTGAGTAAGATCAATCTGCAACAGGACAAAAACTAATAAATAAACAACCCATTTTTTCCCCCCCTCATCCCGGCGGCGTCCTTTTCAGAATGGGGAATTCCTAATTTGTCATAAAACATCTGATTGCCTACTGAACATCCATTTTTGCCATGTTTTTTTTAGGAAGAAAACCACAAAGGCCTTTTTTTGAATGGAGGTTGTGGGAGAGCTGCAGGTGGCTGTGACATGGATTACTAAAGTTGTGCACATATGTGTATGACACCTGTGGCACTGGGCTAAACTATTTGTACTAACACGGGGGAGGGAGAGTCAGTCTCTGCGTCTTTTATCAGAAAATCTCCTCATGCAAAAACATACCTAGACATGAAAGAAAACATACAAAGTAGTACAAAACAAGACATTTTACCTCCACCACCTCCACTCCATGGCCCCTAAATAGAAAATAATATGTTGGTTCATGTTCTATTCTAGTTTTAACATCGCTTATTGCATGTATTGTTAGAAGACAGACACCTGACCTGACCCAAGTAAAACAAAAAGGAAAATATTGTTATCAAACTTACGCACAAAGCTCCGCAAAGGCGTCCAGATTCATTCTTCGGCGTTTCTTATCGCTCAGATAGAAGCCAACTCTGCGGCGCGACATTTGGCTTTGCTCACTTGTGGCTCACTGACATGTCCATGCTCTTATTCAGCCACACACACACACACACACACACACACACACACACACACACACACACACACACACACACACACACACACACACACACACACACACACACACACACACACACACACACACACACACACACACACACACACATTCCTGTAATTGTTCCCTTCTTGAGACGTCCGAAAAATGCCTACCTCTTTAGGACCACCCTTTCTAGATATGTAAATATTTGTATTTACCACATTAATAATATCTACATACTATGCAAATATGAAGCATGTTGTGAAAAATGAGTTGGAATTTCACAAGAAAAACTTAGAATTTTGGCAGTATTATTATAAAAGTCGTGATTTTACTCAACGCAAGTAAAAATTGTGCAAGAAAAACTGAACATTTGTGCAATATTATGATAGGAGTTGGAATTTTTACTCAATAACAGTCGCAATTTTACAAGAAACGCTTAAAATGTTGGCAATTTTATGAAAAGAGTCATAATCATTCTCAACAAAAGTCACAATTTTATAAAAAAAAAAAAACGTAAACGTTTTGGCAATATGATAATAATAATTGGAATTTTGATTGGCAAAATTATGAAAAAGGTCATAATTTTACTCGAAAAATTTCACTATTTTAAAACCACAAAAATTGGCAATCATTTTATAAGTCAGAATTTTATATGCAAATGTCACCATTTTGCATTAAAAATAAATTATTTTACATCAAAAAGACATAATTTTACGAGAAAATATTGCAAAATTACAGAAATCAAACAATGTACTAATATGATCCACTTCAAGAAACTCTTTAAACTTAAAGTGTTTACAAAGTACAAAGAAGAAAAACCATGATAAAAATTCTGAATTTATTTCATCCATCCATTCTTTAATTCTCAAAATAATCTTACTTATCTCATCATATGAAATATGACTTACTTCACCAATTATTTATTTATTTATTTATTTTTTATTGTGATTACTTATGGAGTATATTGTGAATAAATTGAGAACAGGAAGTGAACAAAAGTTTAAGCAACTGTTATGTTAACGAAAAGGGGTAGGACTAAAGAAGATCTGCTTTGTGAGTCTTGTGTGGCATTGCCGGATTTGTTCCTCTGTGGATGCGTCGGGCAAGAACACAGCGAAAGGTAAGAAATGAAGTATTTATTAAACTAATAAAAAGGCTAGGAACAAAAATACTGGAGCTAAGCAAAATAGACAAACAAAAAGCGCTAGCATGGAAGCTAGGAAAACAAACAGATACACTAATACTTGGCACAAAGGCACAACAAGGGAAAACAAAACAACTAGCACGAAAGCTAGGAATAAAATAAAGCGTAGCGTGAGAGCTAGCGAGTAATAGCATGGAAAGCAAGTTGTCAACTGTTGCGTGAAAGCAAATTAGGCTCCGACAATGAACTAACAAAAGGGGCAGTCTTAAATAAGGCAGGTGATTAGCAAAACAAGTGTGTGTAAACCGAGAGTAACAGGTGGAACTAATAAACTACCAATGTGACACAAAAATGGAACAAAACAAGAAATATGGTATGATCCGGCCATTGGTTCATAACATGTTTCTTCTTACTCCTTTTGAACATGTTGAAAAGAGAAAGTGGAATTGTGATGTATCATGTTGTTTCCTTGCATGTTCGAAATAAACTCAAACTCAAACTCAAACTCATACATGTGCATATCAAATCAACAAAAAAAGCCTGACTTTGGAGCAATGTTCACGGACTCTAGCATTTGACTCTCTATTAGATGCAATGGTTTTCCGTATTGGGACCATGATTTAGGTCTTAACTTGTTCACAGGTCCTCATATGGAAGATACTTTTACTTGTTGATGTCTCAGGAAGGGTAGAAATACAAGAACACACACACACACACACACACACACACACACACACACACACACACACACACACACACACACACACACACACACACACGCACACACACACACACACACACACACACACACACACACACACACACACACACACACACACACACACACACACACACACACACACGCACACACACACCGACATAGCGTGACAGTAGACCAACATAAGTGCTTTATTGCTGCATGGAAGTACGCTTAGTGAGCAAGAGAAAGAGAAACATCTCAAAAAACCCACAACATAGCTTGCAAACAGTCAATCAGACAAACAAGGTCAAGGTGTTTTTTTAAACTCAGTTTTAATGGCACCCTGGCCGAGACCCACTTTGGTCTACAATCCGTGCAGAGTGAAAACTAAAGACTGTCAAGGTATTCTGGAGCCCTTTAAAAGTAGCTAAGAACGAGACGGTGTGGCTTGGCTAATAGAGTGACCGTGCCAGCTACTTGAGGATTCCTGGTTCGATCCCCAGCTTCCGCCATCACGTCCGTTGTGTCCTTGCTCCTGATCAGTGTGTGAATGTGTGTGTAAATGGGTGATGGTGAAAATGGTTGGAAAGCGTATCCAAGTATAACCCATTTATCATCTAAGAACCAAACCGTGGACCATTCTGAAGAGCGGAAAGAGCTGAAACATGGAGCCTGGAGGAGATAGCCATCAAACCTGAGAGAGACTGAAAAAAAAAATCTGGTGCAGGAGTTTTATTGAGAGTTACAGGGAGTACTTGATTGCAGAAATTGCATCAAAAGTTTGTACAATCTGAGGCTCTTTTTTTTTCTTTTCTGTAACACCTCCCATGGGGAACAGACATTTTTCCCCAAAAAATAAATACTATGGAGAACTTGAAAAAAGTTTTTATTACTTTTGATGTATGTATCGAGCGCTCGTGTGTGAATGTGAGTGTGAATGTTGTGTATGTATGTATGTATATACATATATGTATGTATATATATATATACATACACACACACACACATATATATACATATATATATACATACATACACACACACATATATATATATATGTATGTATGTGTATATATATATATAAATATATATATATATATGTGTATATGTATATGTATGTATATATATATACATATATATGTATATATGTGTGTGTATATATGTATACATATATATATGTATATGTATACAGTATACATGTGAATATACTGTAGGTAAATAGGATATAAATATATATATGATAGGCGCCAGCGCCCCCCGCGACCCCGAAAGGGAATAAGCGGTAGAAAATGGATGGATGGATATATATATATATATATATATATATATATATATATATAAAGTATATGTATATATACATCCCATTGGTTTGAGTTTTTTATATACATATATATGTATATGTATGTATATATGTATATGTATGTATACATATACATATATAATACATATATATGTATTATATATTATATATATATACATATATATATATGCAATATATATATATATGCAATATATATATGCTATATATACATATACATATATATATATGTATATATATATATATATATATATATATATATGTATATAAAAAACTCAAACCAATGGGATATATATATATATATATACTTTATATATATATATGTATATATATATATATATATATATATACTTTATATGTATATATATATATATATATATATATATCCATCCATCCATTTTCTACTGCTTATTCCCTTTCGGGGTCGCGGGGGGCGCTGGCGCCTATCCTATATATATTTATATCCTATTTACCTACAGTATATTCACTTTAATGTGAACCTCTTGAGTAATTTAAGGGTCCCCATATACAAGACTCCTAAAAGGCCCCCATCCCAATATAGACCCCTCACCCCCATACACACTACAAAATATAAGATAAAAAGACTAGATTTTACGAAAAAACAAAAACAAAACAAAAAACTTAAGAACTAATGAAATGATTTGTCCATGCAGCTAATTAATTTTACTTGATAAGACACCCTAAATCAAGATTTTTATATTCAGACTTTTTAGATAGAAATGGGAATTTAATTCTGAAAACAAACATTATCCATTTTGCAGTTTTTGAATTAAGCCTCCCCTGGGTGTTGCAGAATCTTCAAAAAAATTTCTACATGAGGAAAACCCCCATATTTTATTTGTACACTTTTCCCCCTCAAATTATATATTTTGAACTTGAATAGGCAAAATATAATTATTAATGATAAAATTAAGATGATGATGGGACGTCAATGACTGCAAATACGCAAACAACTCTTAAACTCAGGACATTTCTAAAAATAACATCGAACATTTTGACAAGTGGCAAACAATTTGCAGTGCACTACAAATGTATTCCTGCATGGATTTGGTTGAAACCAGCTTTTTAGAATACATGTGAGAAACTCAAATGTACAACTTTTTAAAATATATGTACATATGTAGAGAATATCCAGATAAACTTCCCTACATAATGTGGGGTTTGTTTTAAAACAAAGACAATGTCTGTTATTATTTTTTTTGGGACAAAAAAGTACCAACAAATTAAATATTAAGCGGGCAGAATATTGATTCAAATCAATCGTCCATCCATCCATTTTCTACCGCTTATTCCCTTTCGGGGTTGCTGGGGGCGCTGGCGCCTATCTCAGCTACAATCGGGCAGAAGGCGGGGTACACCCTGGACAAGTCGCCACCTCATCGCAGGGCCAACACAGATAGACAGACAACATTCACACTCACATTCACACTCACATTCACACACTAGGGCCAATCAATCAAAGTTTATTTTTATATAGCCCTTAATCAAAAGTGTCTTAAAGGGCTGCACAAAACAAAACGATGACCTCGGTTCAGATCCTTCATCAGGGCAAGAAAAAACTCAAACAAATGGGATACAATGAGAAACCTTGGAGGGGACCGGTGTAATGGACGTCGAGTGGATTGAGTTACTAGTGTGAGAGTCCAGTCCATAGTGATTGGAGACAAGTCAGCAGCGCAGAGACGTCCCCAACCGATGCACAGATGAGTGGTCCACCCCGGGTCCTGACTTTGAACAGCTAGCGCGTCCTCTGTGGTCACCTAATAACCTCACACCGTAGGAGAGGGGGGCAGAGCAGAAAAGAGACGGGAGATCAACTAGTCTAAAAGGGGGATCTATTTAAAAGCTAACGTATACAAATTAGTTTTAAGATGGGAAATAATCATATACAAGCTGTCATTTTTCACTAAATAATATATCCGCCAACTTTCCGTTTACTAATCGTAGCAATACATAATTATTATTATTATTATTATTATTATTATCCATCCATCCATTTTTCTATCGCTTATTCCCTTTGGAGTTATTATCATTATTATTATTATTATTATTATTATCATTGTTATAAAAGCCTTTCCCGGGTGTGGCCACCGCTGCTGCTCACTGCTCCCCTCACCTCATAGGGGGTGATCCAGGGTGATGGGTCAAATGCAAAGAATAATTTCGCCACACCTAGATTTAACTAGTTTTAACCACAGATTTAACTTTTTAACTTTAATTCGGTCTCCCCTGTCTTTAAAAACTAGTGACGCCTCTGTAACTTTAATCGAAGGTCTTTGAACACACCACAATTATGTGAAATGAGAAAAGTATTTTTTTAAATTTGTCTTTTACATAACTTTTATGCTGCCACGAATAGATTAATCCTATTTCACCTTTTGTCTCTCATATATCCATGGTGCTGTGTGTGACTGCCAGAAGATGATGTGTTTGATGCCATGTTCGCTGCTATCCAGGTGGCATGAAAAATGTTGTATTTTCAATAATGGGGTGTAAGTAGCAAACTTTCATATTAGTTTCAAGCAACCATATTGTTGAACTTTCACTATATATTTATGTTGGATTAACATTTATGACGTAATTAAAAAAAAACAACTTCCATAAATAAATGACAGTAACACAAGGACATACTGCACTTGAAATCACTGCTTTGAATATGATAGAACACTAAGTGGACACAAGTTGCTCAGTACGAGCTAACTAACATCACTGCTATGTGTTTAAAAGATGAGATGACTATTAATCATGCATTACTAGAAAAGCGTGACGAGCAAGTGAAGCCTTGAAGCGTTGTTGCAGTGCAACAATGTTCTGCTGACTCTGCAGTACTTCCATCATTAGGTTACCAGGATAGAATATCTTGTATTACAAGGTTTTCATTGTATACACTTGATCGATAATAATGCTAATAATAATGCTAATAGTAATAATAATAATAATAATAATAACAATAAAAATGATAATAATAATAATACCCATAATGTCCATAATAATAACAATAATAATCAAAATGATAATAATAATGATACCCCCCGCCACCCCAAAAGGGACAAGCGGTAGGAAATGGATGGATGGATGGATGGATAATAATAATAATAATAATAATAATTGTTATTATTATTGTGCCCTGCGATGAGATGGCGACTTGTCCAGGGTGTACCTGGTCTTTCGCCCGATTGTAGCTGAGATAGGCACCAGCGCCCCCGCGACCCCAAAGGGAATAATCGGTAGGAAATGGATGGATGGATGAATTATTATTATTATTATTATTGTTGTTGTTATTAATAATAATAGTTATTATTATTAGTATTAATAATAATAATAATAATGATAATATATATGTATTACATAATAATAATACAAATATTATTACTATTACTATTATTATTACTATTATTAATAATAATGATAATAATAAAAATTATTAGTAGTAGTATTATCCTTCCATCCATTTCCGACCGCATGTCCCTTATGGGGTTGTGGGGGGTGTATTATTATTATTATTATTATTATTATTATTAATATAATAATACTAGTAATAATAATAATAATCATCATAATAATAATCATAATAATAATTATTATTATGATTAGTATTATTATTTTTAATTATTAGAATTATTAGCGTAGACCTTTTTAAGGTCGAATTATACTAAAATGTTGTCTGGTTTTGACCCATCCATCCATTTTCTTTATTTCTTTATTCCCTTTGGGGTTGCAGGGGGTGTATAATAATAATAATAATTATTATTATTATTATTATTATTAAAACAATACTACTACTACTAATAATAATAATAATTATTATTATGATAATTTATTATTATTATTATTATTATTATTATTATTAGCGTAGATATTTAAGGCCGAATTATACTAAAATGTCTGGTTTTGACCCTTTGATTTGTTTTGACTGGCAATTCTCTGTCTAAACGCTAGAGGGCAGTGTTTTGCCGAGAGTGACTCGTTGACTTGATACTCGAGATGAGATTTATGGCCCTATGAAGGAAGCTTGTTAATATATTTTCTTTAGTAATTGAAATACCAAGGAAAAAACTACAGAATGATAAAAAAAGTGTATCAGTATGATTCCAACCTATAAGCTCCTCCAATGTTTACTCTACTGGGGGGAATATTCGGAAATATTTATATTATTTAGTTTGCCTTGTATTTTTTTTAATTGTATGCATTGGACAGGGATGTGCCATATGCCCATACTTTGACAGTGAGTTTGACAGTGAGCTCACTATTTTGCAATTTCTCCACATAAAAAAATGTCGATAAAACTATGCCTGCCACAGATAAAGAATACAGGAAATGTGTACACTGCATGAAAAAAAATATTGGCGCTGGCTTCCAACTAGCATTTAGCGCTCTAGTTGCCAGCTAGCTATTAGCGAGGCCGTTCTGTATTCGTTTAATTGCAGCATAGCAAGTTACCTAATTTTATACAAGATCTACTGTATAAGTATCGCTCTATCAGTTTCGGGGTCCTTTGGGGTGACTTTACACTATGTTAATGTGACTTAAAGCATAACAATTAGTTGAGAGACAGCTCTTTCGTCAAAAGTTGAGGTACCACCTCAAGAGCAAGACATAAAAACAACAATAAGAATGTGTTAAATTCGGTCCTGATGTTGAGCAACTCAAACATAACGTTGGAACAACATGCTTTTTGACAGCCTTTATGTTATGATCCGCCGCCCGGATCATACATTGTTTTGGTTTTTGAGTCCGTTTGTGTTTCCTGATTATTTTTGGACTCTTCCGATCCCTGGTTTGTGCACTTTCTTGTTTTGTCTTGTTACCATGGTTTCTCATTTGTTCCACCTGCACTGGTTTTTTGACGCACACCTGTTTATAATTACTGTCTCCTTGTATTTAAGCCTGCCTTCTCCCGTTGTTCAGTCTTGGTTGGTGGTTTGCCCCACGCAACAATCACGTTGGTATGTTTTATGTCTTTACTATTGCTAAGTCTCGCCTTAGCTGCGCGTGCGCTCGGCACGTCTATTTGGACTCTATGCTAAGTTTAGCTCTCGCTTCCCGTGTGTCGGCATGCCTTTTCTTTTGCCCGTTTTGCACCAGTGTTCTTTTATTTGTTGTATTAAACCAAGCTCCTACCTGCAATCCCTGCTTGTCCTGGTCCTCGTGCATCTTGGGGTGACTCAACACGCGCACAATATGCGCTCCAAACGTGACACTTTATTCAATGTCAGGTTGTGACGTTAATTTGACCTTTGAAATTTTATCATTTCCCAACCAACAACGTGAATCCAACGTTAGACATCAACGTTGTCTCAATTTACAAATACAACTATTTTGCACTATCGTTTCAAAGTCGGTTTTATAGGAAGTGTATGTATAATCAACGTTGTATCAATGTCTGGTGCTTGCTGGGACTGTAAATGGAAAAATGGTACCACAGTTATTTTTACAATATTTTTATAGGGCTTTTCTCTAGTGACTCAAAGCGCTCTTACATAGTGATACCCAAAATCTAAGTTACATTTAAAGCAGTGTGGGTCGCACTTCGGTAAAGTAATTGCCCAAGGACACAACAGCAGTGACTAGGATGGCGGAAGCAGGGATCGAACCTGGAACCCTTAGGTTGCTGACATGGCCACTCTACCGACCGAGCCATACCGCCCCATTTTAAAAACTGAGCGGCCAGTTTGTTAGTTTTTTTATCGAAAAATCTACACTGTTTTTTTTTAACGGTATATACAAAAAATACTTAAATGTACAGTATATATGTTTATATTATAATATAAATATAAATGGAAGAGATATCAGGGTTTGATTAAAATGTGAAAATAAAACTGCACTACCCTACCTGCTGAACTAATATTGTTGGAGTTTTTTTCATCTAAAAATGGCTGGCAAAAAACATCCTTGTTTACTTAAATTAGGCGACCGAAGCGACATCCGCATTGTTGTTGCAGCTGGAACTAATCATTCGCTTTTACTGTACATATTGTCAGGGGTGGACTTACCATTAGGCCCAGGGATTTCCAGGGACCCCAAAACACATAAAAAAACAAATTTTCATTCAAACACAACCACTGTTAAGAGTTCTCTTTTTCCCACCAGTCACACACGTTTATGGCCTTCATAATAATAACACTACGTGTCAGATCCGGTCATTTTTTTTTGGATAAAGCAGATAGTGAGACAATGCATGCTGATGTCCATGCCACACCCTTGTCCATGCTTCCTATGGTCAATAGATGGTGTTGTTGTGTACCATTGTTGTTTCTGTGTGTACTTTGTACAGCCACGAACTGTACATCTATTTTTACTCTCGAGACAATTGTACTTCCGTATTTAGTGTGTGTGTTAGCTCAAACATGACCTATTATGTGAGTCCGTCACTCTTGAGTTTCCACTGTGACCCGGCAGGATTTGGGGTTACGGATGACTGTCCAACTCAATTAATGTGGACCACCAACATGTACTCTATTTCTGTACGCAAAACAACACAACCCGGCCCAATCATGAACTCAAAAAATGCGCAGATAACAACAGATTGAGAAAAATGTTGTACTTTAATCATAAAAAGCACGTACATGTCCTTATCAAATACACATAAAAAACATCCATCCATCTACTTTCTACCCCTTATTCCCTTTGGGGTCGCGTGGGGCGCTCGTACCTATCTCAGCTACAATCGGGCGGAAGGCGGGGTACACTCTGGACAAGTCGCCACCTCATCGCAGGGCTACATAAAAAACAGTTGAGTGTTTTTTGACCTGCCAGTACAGTAGTTGTCACAGGAGTACTAAATGTACAAAAGTATTAGGTCACTAGGTAGGGACACTTGCGTTAAGTCAAGGGGGTCACGGATGCTGATATTTCTTTTATTTTTTTTATTTTGTTAAAAAAAAGAATCATATAATTTTAAAGACAAATATTTGTGTTGTTTACAGTATTATTGTGCCTTCATTACGTTTGCAATCACGGAAATAGTCCAAAGGTAAAAACACATCAACGTAATGAAAGAAATGCAACGGGAAAATGCTGCAGGATAATAAAAACAAACACAAATAATGCACACAAAAATAAAAATAAAAATGAAAAAATTCTGCATTTCCCCTAATCACGCCAAAAACAACTGTAGGAGAGAAATGCTGCAAGTTGACAGAACGTTGCTGCATGGTTGGTCCATTTTTTGCTACATTTTTATTTTATGTATTTATTTCTCAAAAAAAAAAAGAAACAAATAAATAAATGATAAATGGGTTGTACTTTAGCGCTTTTCTACCTTCAAGGTACTCAAAGCGCTTTGACACTACTTCCACATTTACCCATTCACACACACATTCACACACTGATGGAGGGAGCTGCCATGCAAGGCGCTAACCAGGACACCATCAGGAGCAAGGGTGAAGAGTCTTGCTCAGGACACAACGGACATGATGAGGTTGGTACTAGGTGGGGATTGAACCAGGGACCCTCGGGTTGCGCACGGCCACTCTTCCACTGCGCCACGCTGTCCCTTTGTCCATACCAAATAGCATAATTCCTTTGTGTCCTTGACAGAAACTATACGTATTTTATTCATTATACTATTTTACACTATCACATTTTATTTTGTATCATATTTGATTAGTATAGTTACTTTTTTTTGTGTTCACGTTGTTATTATTCAAAATAATTAAATAACAACACAACTATAACAATCCAAAACTAAATATAAGAAAGTCGTTTAATAACAATGAATTAAGAAGCACAAAATCAATAAATATGAAATTATAGTCGTCCCTTGTTTGTCACAGCCAATTGGTTCCAGGCTTGACTGTAGTAAACACATTACTGCAAAGTAGGATTACTATTAATTTATACATACATATATAGGACAACAATGATCAAAAATAAATGTATTAAAAAAACCCAAGCCAAAACACTGACAGTGGGTTTTAAGCTTTGTGCTATGGCACCATCTTTTGGTCAAATTTGCTTACTGCAGGTGCTGCAGTGTCCTTCCATATATTGATAGTGCTTTTATTTTTGTTTCAACCAAATAAATCTTCTAGCCTTTGCGTAGCATTTCTACCTGTATGGATTCTTCATTCATCACTCCAAGCAACGTTTGTAAGTTTGACAGTATAACTAAAACTATTCATTCTTACTAAACCCTCCCATGTGTGATGTCTGTAGAAGTGTTTTCATGCATTATTGTATGTGCTATTGCAATGGAATTTCCGCTAGCGTCGTTACATTAGCTAATATGTTAACGCCTTGATGAGTGTCTGTGTTATTAACTTACAACGGCAGTATTTTTTATTGTTTCGGTATCACAAATTCCTCAGTAAACTCACCGGGGCGTTATTGAGTCTGTTTAGCTGATTGGTGAGCAAGCTTCCGAAGCTACACGATGACTTCTGGTTTGTTTGATCAGCCGTTTTACTGCCGTTTTACAGGCACCGTTTGGAAACAATTAAGGTATGTAAATAAATATTTATAGAATCGTACTGTAGTAGCTAAGCCGGTATGTTTTAAAGTTGTCATTTGCCTGCATGTCGTAAAAACAACCGTCCAACATTTTACAACTAATTGTAAACTTAAGGTGCCGACCATCAGGGCCGAGTTGCAACGAGAGAGTGTGTGGATGTTAAGATATTAAGCCGAGTTGGTAATTCTGTCCGTTTGCTAATAGTAGATCCTATCCATCCATCTTCTAACACTTATCCGGGCTTGGGTCTCTGGGGCAGCAGCCAAAGCGGTCCCATCCATTGCTGCTTGCAGCTCTAATTACTTATTGTATCTTTGTCTCCTCCATTGCCCTAAGTAGTAGGCACCGACTACGCCATCAAATGTAGCTTTTGGTAAAATCAATTTTTATATTGCTGCAGGTTTGTGAATCAGGAATCTTTGACGGGGTTGACAAAAACGAAAAGATACTTATTTCCATTTGAAGGCACATTGCCGTAGAATGAAAAAGTTAGCCAGGCGTTTGTAGTTCTTCAGATGTGTGTTTAGATCCGTGCTGATTTACACAACCAATAAGAGCATTTCGTTCTTCGGGTCATACTTTGTGCATGTTGCCCTACGCTTGTACATCATTTGAAAATGGCCGATTTACGCAATGATCTTCGAGCAAATTTCTGCCTCATATGAATAATCCGCAGACGTCAAAGGTCAGAAAACTTCACAAGTCAGCAAATTCCTAACGACTCGTTTGGAGGAAGTATGAATGAGGGCCGGATTATTTTATAAATATCTCCCCAAGGTGTTATGTCAAATTGTCAGGACTTATGGGGACCCCAAATACACAAAAGCAGGTACCAACTAGGGAGGAAAATGTTGGTTTGGCACCATAGGTGTAATTTACCACTTAAATTAGATATGGGAAATATGCTTTTTAATGCTTTTTTTAAATACCGGAAAATAAAATGTCTTTCCTAAAAAGAGTAAAAAAAAATTTAAAAAAAAATACAAGTTATATTTGCTTGTAATGAGCAAAAAAATCTGCCAATTGATCAAATCAAAATTGTCTTAAGAGTACTTCTTGAAATAAAACCTTTTATTTAAGCTTTAAAAATGCAAAAAGGATCTTGAAATGAACATTTAAAACTCATTATTAGCTGTGCGTATAGGTTTGTGAAGTATTGTGTCTAATAACAAACTTGTCATGTTCAAAAGTAATATTTGTCCTTAGAAGATCAAATGCCTAAAAACAAGTTCTTCCATCCATTTCCTACCGCTTATTCCCTTTTGGGGTCGCCTATCTCAGCTACTCAGCTACAATCGGGCGGAAGGCGGGGTACACCCTGGACAAGTTGCCACCTCATCGCAGGGCCATTTTTTGTCTCCCTAAAAGGTAATAATCACGGAAGTGTGACTTGTATTAAGTTTGTATATAATACCGGGATAGAGCGGTTCGGAAAAAACACAGAGGCAATTTTTCCTCCCTACAAGCCTGTTTCGCAGGTTTCCCTGCACTTCAGGGGATTTTATCGAATAATAAATAATACAATAAAATAATATAATATAATATGATAAAAAATAAATAATATATAATACGTAATAACATTAAATAATAATAATAATAATAATAATGGTTAATATTAATAATGAATAAATAATAATACTACATTAAAACCCCTGAAGAGCAGGGAAACCTGCGAAACAGGCTTTTAGGGATGAAATAGCCTCTGTGTTTTTTTTCATACATACATACAGTATATATATATATATATATATATATATATATATATATATACATATATATATATATATATATATATATATATATATATATATATATATATATATATATATATATATATATATATATATATATATATATATATAAATATATTAATCTGCGATTTTGATGCAGCGGCGATACAGCGAGGGACGACTATATGGACAAATAATTGGAGTGCGGACTGTATTCATCTGTGGATGGAGGGATGTTGGATCCTCTCCTCAGACACAAAGAGGAATTAGTCTGAGAGTATCAATGGCAGAGTGAGAGCAGCAAAAAGCCCTGCTAGTCTCCTTAAAGCTACTACAAGATGCTCCAAGGGACATGAATAGACCTCCTAACTTAATGCGCTACTCAATCCACTTTATGCTTGCAGGGTCAGAGGGTCAACAAGGTGTAGATGTACATGGAATCTTGACGCAAATTAAAATAAAAGTGGACATAGGGTGGTCATATGCTATTTTTTTCTTGCATCTTCTATCTTTGTTGAATGATGTGTGTGTCTGTTGTTTCCTCATTCTTGTGTCTCGCACTGCATGTCCAAGGATTACCTGCGAAAACACAACACAAATATTTGCTTAGCATGACAGGTGGCGAGTTGTCCAGGGTGTACACCGCCTTCCGCCTGAATGCAGCTGAGATAGGCCGCAGCACCCCCCCGCGACCCTGTAAGGCAGTGGTCCCAAACCACCGGTTCGGGGACCATTGGCCCCTGCGCTGCACAGAAAAATTTATTAATTCATAAACTACCGCATTTTCTCAGACTTAACTTTCGCCTCTCCCACTAAACACACCAATGAGCCTGGTTAATAGTTGTATATTACAACTCCATTGTTATAGTACAAACCCCGTTTCCATATGAGTTGGGAAATTGTGTTAAATGTACATATAAACAGACTACAAGGATTTGCAAATCATTTTCAACGCATATTCAGTTGAATTTGCTACAAAGACAACATATTTGATGTTCAAACTGATAAACATTTTTTTTTTTGCATATAATCATTAACTTTAGAAATTGATGCCAGCAACACGTGACAAAGAAGTTGGGAAAGGTGGCAATACATACTGATAAAGTTGAGGAATGCTCATCAAACACTTATTTGGAACATCCCACAGGTGTGCAGGCTAATTGGGAACAGGTGGGTGCCATGATTGGGTATAAAATCAGCTTCCCAAAAAATGCTCTGTCTTTCACAAGAAAGGATGGGGTGAGGTACACCCCTTTGTCCACAACTGCATGAGCAAATAGTCAAACAGTTTAACAACAACGTTTCTCAAAGTGCAATTGCAAAAAATTTATGGATTTCAACATCTACGGTCCATAATATCATCAAAAGGTTCAGAGAATCTGGAGAAATCACTCCACGTAAGCGGCATGGCCGGAAACCAACATTGAATGACCGTGACCTTCGATCCCTCAGACGGCACTGTATCAAAAACCGACATCAATCTCTAAAGGATATCACCACATGGGCTCAGGAGCACTTCACAAAACCACTGTCACTAAATACAGTTCGTCGCTACATCTGTAAGTGCAAGTTAAAGCTCTACTATGCAAAGCGAAAGCCATTTATCAACAAAATCCAGAAACGCCACCGGCTTCTCTGGGCCTGAGATCATCTAAGATGGACTGATGCAAAGTGGAAAAGTGTTCTGTGGTCTGACGAGTCCACATTTCAAATTGTTTTTGGAAATATTCGACAACGTGTCATCCGGACCAAAGGGGAAGCGAACCATCCAGACTGTTATCGACGCAAAGGTGAAAAGCCAGCATCTGTGATGGTATGGGGGTGCATTAGTGCCCAAGGCATGGGTAACTTACACATCTGTGAAGGCACCATTAATGCTGAAAGGTACATACAGGTTTTGGAACAACATATGCTGCCATCTAAGCGCCGTCTTTTTCATGGACACCCCTGCTAATTTCACAAAATCAATGCCAAGCCACATTCAGCACGTGTTACAACAGCGTGGCTTCGTAAAAAAAGAGTGCGGGTACTTTCCTGGCCCGCCTGCACTCCAGACCTGTCTCCCATCAAAAATGTGTGACGCATTATGAAACGTAAAATACGACAGCGGAGACCCCGGACTGTTGAACGACTGAAGCTCTACATAAAACAAGAATGGGAAAGAATTCCACTTTTAAAGCTTTAACAATTAGTTTCCTCAGTTCCCAAACGTTTATTGAGTGTTGTTAAAAAAAAAGGTGATGTAACACAGTGGTGAACATGCCCTTTCCCAACTACTTTGGCACGTGTTGCAGCCATGAAATTCTGTTATTATTTGCAACAAAAAAAGTAAAGTTTATGAGTTTGAGCATTAAATATCTTGTCTTTGTAGTGCATTCAATTCAATATGGATTGAAAATGATTTGCAAATCATTGTATTCCGTTTATATTTACATCTAACACAATTTCCCAACTCATATGGAAACGGGGTTTGTAATGAAAACGAAAGAAGAGTGGTATCGACTTGATACGCACCTGTACTAGGTATCATTACTTAGTTTTTAAGCCAAAATGCGTCTGTTCTCCCTTTTCTGTCTACACACTGTGTCTGCTTGTAAGTACTCCGTGATTGTGCACATGCTCATCTTCTCGTAAACCAGCAATGTCACGACGTGATAATGACGATGGAGGGGTGGGTGGGGGACCAGTATTTTTCAGAGGCGGTATAGTACCAAATATGCTTCATTAGTATCGTGGAACTATACTAATACCGGTACCACTCAGTGGCCGACTGGTTAGAGTGTGTTCAAACCCCAGCCGAGACATTCCAAAGACTACAAAATTGTGACCCTTTACCTCCCTGCTTGGCACTCAGCATCAAGGGTTGGAATTGGGGGTTAAATCACCAAAAATGATTTCACCTGCCACCGCTGCTGCTCACTGCTCCCCTCACTTCCCAGGGGGTGAACAAGGGGATGGGTCAAATGCAGAGGACACATTTCACCACACCTCCTGTGTGTGTGACAATCATTGGTACTTTAAGTCAGTGGTTCTCAACCTTTTTTCAGTGATGTACCCCCTGTGATTTTTTTTTTAAATTCGAGTACCCCCTAAACAGAGCAAAGCATTTTTGGTTGAAAAAAAGAGATAAAACAGTAAAATACAGCACTATGTCATCAGTTTGTAGTGGTCTTTTTTTGGACTATTGGGAAAAAAAAAGATATAAAAATAATTAAAAACTTGTTAAAAATAAACAAGTGATTCAATTATAAATAAAGATTTCTACACATAGAAGTAATCATCAACTTAAAGTGCCCTCTTTGGGGATTGTAATAGAGATCCATCTTGATTCATGAACTAATTCTAAACATTTCTTCACAAAAAAAAAAAAAGACATCTTTAAAATCAATATTTATGGAACATGTCCCAAAAAAATCTAGCCGTCAACACTGAATATTGCATTGTTGCATTAATTTTCACAGTTTATGAACTTACATCCATATTTTGTTGAAGTATTATTCAATAAATGTATTTATAAAGGATTTTTTAATTGTTGCTATTTTTAGAATATTTAAAAAAAATCTCACGTACCCCTTGGCATACCTTCAAGTACCCCCAGGGGTACGCGTACCCCTATTCGAGAACCACTGCTTTAACTTAACTTACTTAAGTATACCGTACAACCCTCGAGAGGACTTCAAATGGAACCTTGAGGAACACCACTAGTATAGCTAGAAAACAAATGACTACTGACTGCATCTGAAGTAAACGAGCTACAGTAACATCTTGGTTAAATAAATCATATTACAGGAAAAAAAAACTTAACTGCCAAAAAGGAGAGGACTTAAAGGCTTACTGAAACCCACTACTACCGACCACGCAGTCTGATAGTTTATATATCAATGATGAAATATTAACATTGCAACACATGCCAATATGGCTTTTCTAGTTTACTAAATTACAATTTTAAATTTCCCGGGAGTTTCGTCTTGAAAACGTCGTGTACTGATGAGCTGTACGCAAGACGTCACGCGTTTTTAGGAAGTATGAGCGCTGCGCACACACAGCTAAATGTCGTCTGCTTTAACGGCATAATTACACAGTATTTTGGACATCTGTGTTGCTGAATCTTTTGCAATCTGTTCAATTAATATTGGAGAAGTCACAGTACAAAGATGGAGTTGGGAAGCTTTAGCCTTTAGCCACACAAACACACGGTGATTCCTTGTTTAAAATTCCCGGAGGTGAAAATGTATTATGGATCCCGACCACATGTCAACCAGCAGGTTTTGGTGAGAAAATTATGGTTAAAAAGTCGCTTCTTACCGGAGAAAAGCTGAGCATGCCTCGTCCATAGCTGCCATCGACTCCTCTGAGACATTGGCGTCAAGACACCCGTGGGGACACCCTTCCGACTATCAGGTACTACTAAACTCACTAAAACACTAGCAACACAATAGAAAGATAAGGGATTTCCCAGAATTATCCTAGTAAATGTGTCTAAAAACATCGGAATCCGTCCCAATGCATTTGCGTTTTTTTTTTTCTAGTCCGTCACTATCAATATCGTCAAACACAAATCTTTCATCTTTGCTCAAATTAATGGTGAAATTGTCGTTTTCTCGGTCCGAATAGCACTTTTTGTTGGAGGCTCCCATTATAAACAATGTGAATATGTGAGGAGCCCCCACACTTGCGACGTCATTGTCTGCAACTTCCGGTAGAGGCAGAACATTTCTCTTAACACCGACAGTTGCGAACTTTATCGTGGATGTTCTCTACTAAATCCTTTCAGCAAAAATATGGCAATATCGCAAAATGATCAAGTATGACACATAGAATGGACTTGCTATCCCCGTTTAAATAAGAAAATCTCATTTCAGTAGGCCTTTAAACTGGTGCCTTGAGGAACGCCTCAGTTATGTAAATCACAAATTTAGACCCCAATGTTCTACATGCCAATTTGTTAACAGTGGTCCAAGTTCCTGTATACAACAGGAGCACTTTTTTAGGAATTTGCTGCGAAAATGTTTATCTCCTAAGTTTTAAACTGCACCCGGGGTCAGGTTTGGTGTCATCCCTGGATTTGGCCCCGGGTTGCCAGTTCAATGGCCCCGATTTACCGTCTACAATGAATTGAGCAATTGTACATTAATTAAATTATTAGTTTTTGGACTGTGGGAGTAATTCAACATTTCTTGTGTGGCCCCCCCACCTCAAACTCCTCTACATCACACAGTCCTCCATGCTTCCTTCTCCCCCCCCCTGTCAAAGGGTGAAAAATTGACCCTGTGGCTGGTCTGGCCTGGTACCGGGTCTGCCTGCCAAGCTGAATAGGTTCAGAGCATCGAGTAGTCAGGTTGTGTGCCTGTGTGTGTTGGGTCACGGCGTGGGGATTAGGTGTGTGTGAGTGATTGAGGGTGACAGCGGTCCCAGCATTAGGGGCCCTGTGGCAGATTTGGAAGGCCTGTTTTAGACACACTAAGCTGGATTAACCAGCAGCAGTGTGTCAGCAGTGATGCAGGCTGCCGGGACCTCCTACAGGACGTACACACCAGTACATCTATTAAATCACACACCTTTGTCACCTCTGACCCCATCTATTTCTATCTTTTAAGTGTACGCTTTAAAAAAATGTTTTTACATTCTTATTAAAAAATTACCAGGTCCTAAATCAGGGGTGTCAAACTCATTTTAGATCGGGGGCCACGTTGAGAAAAATGTACTCCCAAGTGTGCCGGACTGGTAAAATCACGGCAGGATCACTTAAAAATAAAGACAACTTCCAATTGTTTTCTTTGTTTAAAAATAGATTAAGCACATTCTGAAATCGTACAAATCATAATGTTGTTTTTTACACTTACATGTTGCAGTTGATAGTGTTCTATCTTTATTTGTCTGAATAAAATATGTGATAATGTTCATCAGTTGACTCATTGGTGTTAATTTTCAATCTATCAAGATAAAAAAAAAATTATATCCATTTTTGTTTTTCTACCGCTTGTCCCTTTTGGGGTTACGGGGGGTTGCTGGAGCTTATCCCAGCTGCATTCGGGATAAGTCGCCAACTCATCGCAGGGCCAACACAGATAGACAGACAACATTCACACTCACATTCACACACTAGGGCCAATTTAGTGTTGCCAATCAACCTATCCCCAGGTGCATGTCTTTGGCGGTGGAAGGAAGCCGTAGTACCCAAAGGGAACCCACGCAGTCACGGGAAGAACATGTAAAATCCACACGGAAAGATCCCGAGCCCAGGATTGAACACAGGACTACTCAGGACCTTCCTTTTGTGAGGCACATGTTAAAACACCGTTATAAAAAATTATATATCAAAATCAAATTACAGTATGTTATTTATGTAGTTTGATCATTTTCCTCGACTGATGTACTAACATCATGTGCTTCATTTTATACATATGTAGCATCATCTACAAAGATACAAAGAATTGCTATTGCGACATCCAGTGGACACATTTAGAACAGCAGTTTCTTTCATTCAAAAATTTCAAGTTAATTTTTATACCGAGTTAACTCTTCCCGCGGGCCAGATAAAACCTGTTCGCGGCCCTGATCCGGCCCTCGGGCCGTACGTTTGGCACCCCTGTCCTAAATCATTCATTCCCAGGCTTAACTAGCCTTGGAGACGTCTAGTTCTCAGAATTCTTTAGACCAGGGTTTTGCAAAAATGGGCCGTTTTTACTATGACACTCATTATCTGAGTAAAGTCTGTTCGTAGCCATACCTAATCTTATTTTCATGTAAAATATAAAATCTAATTTTTCTCGAGACCTTAAAGACAAAACAACATTTGACACAATTAATCATAACATCTGAATGAACAAATTAGAACGGTATGGAATCAGAAGGTTGAACTGTGTAAGAAGGTACTTAACTAACAGGAAGCAATACGTGACATTCAAAACAAACATAAGTGTAGAGCGTTAAACATACCTTGTGGTGTACCCCAGGGGTCAATACTAGGACCAAAATTGTTGAATTTCTTTTGTAAGATTATAAAGGACCTAAAGTTGGTAATATTTACAGACAACACATACTATTTTTTTGGGGAGCACAGGAGCTAATTATAATAACAGATAAAATTAACAAATTAAAGAGATGGTTGGACAAAAACTGACACAGCAACCGAGGTGTGTCGTCTACAGGATTGCTATAAAAACACCATAAAAACATTACTAAGTGACAAAGATGTAACCATGGCAACAATGAGTTCAACAGCCGAACGCTCTAAGAACAGAAATGACCGAAAAACAACACAAAACAATGCAACGGGAAAATCCTGCAAGTTAAAGAAAATCTGTAATCACAAAAACAATGCAGGATCAAAATCAAATGGGAAAAAATCTGAAAATGCCAAAAAACCACACACACAAGACTTGTGCGATATAGGGAACATATTTGTCAGAATAATTATATCGAAGTTATCACAAATCTATGTGTTTCCATGAGTTCCCGGCGAGCAGACAAAAGCTGTCTTTGATCTTACCAAGCAAAAGGCTTGTTAAACTCCACTGTGTACCATGGGAAACGACATGAAGGTGTCAGTTTCTTTGATCTATTGTAATCCACAGGAAAATTTTGTCTTGACCCGAGATCTACAAAGCGGATATGAAGCAGGACCTGACGCAAGCTCCAGGCATCTTTTCTTTGAACTGTTTTGTGACCAAGGGCGACGGCTGTTTACGACTCCACTCCCTTTAGAAACAGCTGTTGCCATGTAATCAGGGAAAGTCCAAATAAAAGAGGATGCGTATAATTGTCTTGCCAGAGCGTGGTGGAAGACTGTACAAGGAGTACAGTCCAGACGTTTCTCCTCATTGAGCTAAATTGAATCCTGTCTCTGTTTGATTCCTTGCTTCTTGTCAGTTCAATAGATGTCATTAGTGTTTGAACCAGACAATATTATTAACTATATGAATTTGGCTGACAATAGAGCATTTAATACTATCGTTATATCCTGATAATGGATGTGGACGACATGTTCTAATTTGACAGCGCCAAGCAAACGAACGCGCCCTTAAAGCAATGCAGCAATTAACGTCCCTCCACAGTGCAAAGTTTTTTCTAGGTAACTAATCCTCAGCTCTATGGTGATAAAATAAACTGTTGCCCACAAGTTTTATCCCTGGATGACGAGGAATAGCTAAACACGCTGCACTGCACACCATAGAAGGATAGAAAAGACCATGCTAACCGCTAAGCTATATCTCGTGAATGTAAACAATGGTGGGCAGATCAATTCATATATTGACAGTAACAACATCAAATATGGTATTGATACAACAGTGATCAGATCGATAATTTTTATTATCACAAAATATTTTTTTGTCATTTTTGTTGTTGTTTAAAAACTCAGAATTAAGGACTTTTAGGGCAAAAGCCTAAGGATTTAAGTTAGGAAAATATATTAAAAATAAAAATATTTAATTGATATTGTTACTTCCTGTGTTTATGTCTGATTACATTTGTAAAAACTTAATGATGTTTAACATTTGAAAAGATATAAGTAGTATTTTTATCCTTTTTAACAGCGCTTGTAATCCGTTTTGAAATGTTTCTATTATCACTTCCATAAAAGATATATATTTATATAAAATGTTATATATACTTATATAATTATCTGCAGTTTATAATGTAATGTAGATTTTAGGCGACCTTCCCCAACACAAACCCAGGAAAAAAAACTGCATGACAGAAATGCTGCCGGTTGAAGAAAGGAGAAGGGTTACCATGGGAGAGAGACCTGACGGATGTCCATCTTTATGCTAATGTTAATTATTATGGCCGTTACAACAAAAGTGTGAAGAAAAATGTGCTTACTCCTTGCGTCTTTTTTATTTATTTATTAAAAAACATTCTGCCAATGTCATTAGCGATGGGTTTGTCTCAGGTCTGACTAAAGGTCTGCAATGTTCTGTCAACTTGCAGTATTTCAGCTGTTTTTGGCATTTGCAGCATTTTTCACTTATTTTTGATCCCACAGCTTTTATGTGATGTAAATGTTATCATGCAATGGTTCTGAAACTTATTTCACCGAGTACCTCCTCAGATAAAACTTAGCTCTCCAAGTTCCACCATGATTAAAATTCAGTAGCGTATTAGGTCCACATGTTTATTAAAAAACAAGGCAGAGGTTTTATTTATCAAGTATATTTGAAAAATGTTGGCCACTGTAATATTACACACAGTTTGAACAGTAACACCCTGTTGGAATATTTAATTAATTGATTTTCTGGCATACCACTAGATGGAGACGCAGTTTGAGGATACCTGTTGCAATGTAGCCAACCAAATTTGAAACTTTGCTCTCAAATTGGGTAACCCTGCTCTAGATTTTTGCTGGACGTTGCCAGGATCCTTTAGAATTGTCCAAAAGATTGCATGAAAATTGTAATTTCCCCTCAGGGATTAATAAAGTATTTCTGATTCTGATTCTGATCAGATCAGGAATATTTAGCAAAATGTACAAAGCAATGAGAATGACAAAACATGTTCATTCATATGATGCAACTTTTTTAACATTCTTTTTTAACATACACACATACTGTACATATACATTCACTGTACAAACATACATATACACAAGTACATATACATATATACACTCATGCACATAATTACGTTTCATCAAACATATATTAACGTTGCCCTAGGGGAAAATGGGTAACACATGGCACACTGACAAAGCTTAACCTATTGTTACTATAACGATCTACAAGGTTAATATAGGTTGGTTCTCTTTCTTGCCCTCCATTTTTCGGTATTAATTTGTTATCTCTCGTTATCATTACATATATATATTTATTGTTGTATTTGAACAACTGTATTGTTGATAATAGAGAAAAAATACTGGTATTGTTCATTATCTATAGTGCTATTTCTATTGGTATTTGTAATGCTCCATTTGTGGTGTAAAAATGCTCATTGTCATTTCTGTATTGTTATTTATTTCGCTAACTGCTTCTTTGCTATCACTTTTACCATCATATTTGTATATATCTATGTGCTGATGTTGCCCTATTGTTGTTTTTGTTGTTGATGTTATTGTTGTGTTTGCTGTTGTTGTTTTTGTCTCTCTGTCTAATCCCCCTCTTGTCACCACAATTTCCCCCTCTGTCCTCCTTTTTTCTCTTTCTATCCCCTCCTACTCCGGCCCGGCTGCACCAAATGATAATATACATACATTTGATAAAGTCAAATACAAATAAGGCAACAAGAGAATTATCCTAAACTTCTCTTTTGTAAATTAAATCTGAACTGCCGATATGGGCTCAACTATATGATTTGCCTGAGAAGCTGGACAGGACAAAATACAAACCAAACAAACAACAACAAAAAACAAACAAACAAAAAAACATTTTTTTTTAACATTCGGTAAATGAAAGTCCCTTGAACTCCACATTTGTGCAGAGTTTGAATATTTTCAGACTTTAGTGCATGTATGTAAATTGTAAAGCAGAATATGTGTTTACGTCCAGAGTCTATTATAGCAAACAAACAAGTTGATCTATTTCCACAGCTTGTCTAGGCATCTTATTAGGTTCAGGAAAACTTCATTTATAAAACGTATTTACTGTTTTCAAGGCGGCTTTTTACATCACGAGTGGTCATCGCGTTCTAGCTTTCTGGTAACACTAATACGTTACTGTGGAGAGGCGGAGCCAACGGGCCGACGCTGCCCTGCCCGAGATGGCGGCAAGGAGGCGGAGGATGCGGTGGAGTGGAGAGGCGGGGCTTGCTGGGAGCAATGCCTCCACAAACTAAATCAGGTGCGTGGCACACCCACCTGCACACCATTAACTCATCTCCTCCTGCTGTATAAAAGGGGAGAAGGAGGAGAGATCAGAGAAGGAGTTGGAGTGTCCACAGCAGATGCAGTGCGTGAAGAGCAAGAGCGACAGAAAGCAGACGACGACAACGACGACGGCGGCTGAAAAGCGACCGGCAAACGAGCAGTGGAGGAAGGAGCTGAAAAGCGATCCAAACTGCAGCCAAGCTTTATTGCAAAATAAAGAAGTCAAACCTGCTAAAGAGATGTCCTTCCTTGGTGGTCCACTGAACCCGAGCGACGACAGTAAGAGACTGTCACAGTTACTATGGCAACGGAAACAAAACAGGAAGAGCCACCAGGAACTAAGGAAGTCAAATAACAAACAGGATGTGATATACAAAGAGAACAAAACCAGAATATGCCATGATCCAAGCACCGGCTCATTGCATATTGTCTGGACATTCAATCTTAAGCTTAATTGTTACGTGCAATGTTTGGTGACGGAGACAATATACAAAAACTGGCATACCTTTGGCGATTATTTTCGTGGAAAACTCAAATCTTGCGGAAAGTGGAGCGTACAAAAACCAAGGTACCACTGTATAACTTTCTTTCACGCTTCAACAAATAAATTTTTCCCTCTCTTCTCCATCGTTGTTACCAAATGCTGATCTGTAAGGAGACATGTCATGTCAAATTTTTTTTTGTCCCCCTCATCCTTGCGGTGCCCCCTTACGGAAGGCCCCCCCCAATGTGGCCCCTATTGAAAACGCCACTGGATGCTAACTCCAATTTATGGAAACACCTGACACATACTGACGCTCCATTGTGTTTTTTGTGTTTGTGCACCTTAATGTGTGTGTGTGTCATGGAGTATGCAGCCACGCGTGTGTGTGTGGCTGTGTATGTGTGTGTGTGTGTATGCGCCTGCTCCCAGATCTCTCTTACAGCCCGTCCATTGTGAGGCGATTGTGAGCGTTGAGCAAGACCCCGACCCACCGGCGTGTACTAATCAGACGCATTCCTCGGGATTAAACGGCCAATTAACAATAAGAGAACCATTGTTGCCTTGTCTCCTTTTGCGTCACACTTAAAGGGGTTTTGTGTGTATGGCCTACGTGTTGTGTGTTTGACTCTTTGTGCGGCATGGGTGAGAAGGAATGCTTTTGGTGTACGGGGTGATTTTTCTCATTAAAAAGAAAAAACACAATTAATGAAGTTTGGATGAATGTGCACAATATTGTTGAAGGGAATGGAACACACTTGGTGGCGACCGTGGTGGCAAGTCAGTGTGAATAATGCTTAAAAAGAGTGTGTGCATTAGCTGGTCATTGTGTACATGTAGATACTCATGCAAAAAATACAATATTCCATTTTAAATGTATTGCATTTGTGTTTTGTTTATCGTCAGCCCTTGCAGTGTGTGTGTGTGTGTGTGCGTGCGGTTTGCATCAGTGTGGCACGTGTCGGAGTGAGGCTGGGGATTAGCGAAGCTCAAGGCCTGTTGCTCCACTTCCATGATTACTACTGCTGTCTACTGCCATATGGGCTGATGGGGGTGCAGGTGCAGGTGTGTGTGTGTGTGTGTGTGTGTGTGCAAGAGACGGGTATGGTGCACTCACACTTCACCCAGCGCTGCACACACACTAGCGGAACACATGCATACCAGTGCTTCTTTAACGCAGTCATTAAATGCCATAATTAACACAAACTATTACAATTATATTGTAAATCCCTAGTTTTCTTATAAACTCAATTGTTGTTGTACCTAATGTCGTGGCCAATGTGTGTAATTAAAATTAGTTAAAAAAAAAAAAAAGTCAATTACTTCTTTTAAGTGTATAAGAATGGAGACATGAACAGGTGTTCTTTGCCAAAGCCGTAGACATTGGTCAGGAGGGGGCTAAATGATGTGCGCCCCCCCTCCCACACACACACACACACACACACACACACATTGACCCCCACCTGCTGCTGTCTGCAGTGGATTAGAGATCTGTCTACCCCCAGCAGGCAGCAGGACACACACAAGCACACAACAGGGGGGCTACACTCTGTGAAATTGATCAAAATGCTACGCTCGCATTTTGTGAGGATCCTCCCTGAGGGCACTGACGCAAGAACTAACATAACTCCGAAGTCAAAAAAATAACAGGTGTGTGTGTGTGTGTGTGTGTGTGTGTGTGTGTGTGTGTGTGTGCGTGCGTGTGTGTGCGTGTGTGTGGGTGTGTGTGAGTGTGTACAAGCAACTTGTTGCAGTTGAGGAGGAATAATGTAAATAAAAAATATTAGATATATATACATATCTATCATATCTAACATTTATCATAACATATCTATATATATATATATATATAGATAGATATATAGATATACATATGTATCTATATATACATATACACATGTCTATATATATATAAACATATATATACATGTCTATATATGTATACATGTGTATATGTATATATATATATATATATACATACATACACATGTGTATGTATATAAACATAAATATATACATATATACATATGTATATCTATAAATATATACATATGTATATATACATATATATATATATATATATATATATATATATACACACATGTGTATGTATATAAACATATATATATATATATATATATATATATATATATACATGTCTATATATAGGTATACATGAGTGTGTAAATATATATATATATATATATATACATGTGTATATATGTATATATATACACACACGTGTATGTATAAAAATATATATACATCTCTATATATATACATACATATATATATATATACATACATGTGTATATATACATATATGCATATATATGTGTATATATATACAGTATATATATATATATACATATATAAATATAAATATATATATATATATATACTATATATACACATGTGTATAAATATACATATATCTACATGTGTTTATAAATACATGTGTATATATATATATACATATATACTGTACATGTGTAAATATATACATTTATATATATGTGTGTGTGTATATATATATATATATAGATACATACATATATACATACATTTATATTAAATAGCACCATATGGCACCTCCGCTGTAGAGTACTAATGCATTCAAAAGCTACTCACATATAGTCCACTTATCCTTATGTAAGCGATATCAGACCTTTTTAGCTCACATCTCTAAATCCTTCTAAATGGACTCTCACACGTACAGACAGGTTCTATATACAGTATTTACTCATGCAACATGCTTGGACTTCCTTTACAGTAAAACACATATTTATTCATCTCGCTGGTTGTTAGTTAGCAGTGTTATTATCTGTGGCTGCCGATATCACACGTTTCCGTACGGATCCGATAATGCAGGTCCAGTATCAGCGATATTTACTGAGAGTTTGCATGTACTAAAACATGTGCAAAATTGTTAGCACACACAAAGCTGATCTAAAAAGTGGATTGCGTCTGTTAAATGAAAAGAATAAGGCGTGCAATCCTTTTTGCGTCTGTCTTTATTAATATGCAGAATAAATGCTGATTAGAAAAAAAAACACAATATGGAAGGAGAACTTGCAAACAGAATTATTTGGGATGCGCAATATGACTTATAAACATTCATCAATGTTTTGCTCGCACTATTTTTCGCATGGGGATGGACAGACGGGAATCCCTGTGTGTCAAATTATTTAGGCGATCGGAAATAAAAAAAAATATTAGACATATATTCTATACAGCAAAATAATTTTATAATTTCATAACTGTTCGAAGACTTTAAGGAAAACTGCCAATCGTTCACAATCATTATTATAGATGATATTTTTTAATGCATTTTAACTCGTAAATAAAAGTCCGCTTACAACGAAGCACATCTATTCTGCCTATAAAACCCAATAAATATTCACCAAGTATTAGTGATATTGTTTTAATAGGGGCTAACGCAGATGAACTATTCACAAGCTTGTGTGCCAATCAATACGTTTCCATGCACTAAATCAGTCTGATTTCGCAAAAAAATATTTGTATTTGTATTTTCACACCAATGTGTGAAGTTCAATTGTCCATTCACTCTTTCTAATGAAACTTGAGGGGGCGGCATGCAGTCATTCCCATGTCAGATCTAACCTACCCATTGGCCTTGTGGTTAGAGCGGCTGCCCTCGAGACTGGAAAGTCATTAGTTCAAACCCCAGCCGAGTCATACCAAAGACCATAGGCGCCGATCTACAATTCTACCAGTGAGTGTTTATTAAAAAGATATTCAGCGAAGTAAATATCCAATATGATTTGTGACCAAACTCGACACAAAATTAACAACAAAATTGATTTTTCAAAAATTATTTTGAATATTGAAAGTTGCCATCAATCCCACGTGGGTGCTTGGCATTGTCCATGGATGCTCGGGCTCCGAAGCACCTACGGGATTGGCGCCTATACCAAAGACGATAGAAAATGGGACCCATTACCTCCCTGCTTGGTACTCAGCAACAAGGGTTGGAATCGGGGGGTCAATAACCAAATGACTACCCGCTGATGCTCACTGCTCCCCTCAGGGGATGGGTGAAATGCAGAGGATAATTTTGCGCCCCCCGCGACCCCAAAGGGGATAAGCGGTAGATAATGGATGGATGGAATTTCACCACACCTAGTGTGTGTGTGACTGTCGTTGGTACTTTAACTTTAACTGTGGACACATGCAGGTTCTGCCTCACACAGTGGAATCCTCCTATACCACACTTTAGAACCAAAGACACCTAAATAGCAAATTGTATGGCAACAAAAGTGCACCCCGGTGTGCATAGGTGCCGATCTACATTTCTGCCAGTGGATGCTCCGTGTGTGGGTATTAGTGTTGTCCCGATACCAATATTTTGGTTCCCGTACCAAAAGTATTTCGGTACTTTTCGGTACTTAACTAAATAAAGAGGACCACAAAAAAATGTCATCCATCCATCCATTTTCTACCACTTATTCCCTTTCGGGGTCGCGGGGGGCGCTGGCGCCTATCTCAGCTACAATCGGGCGGAAGGCGTGGTACACCCTGGACAAGTCGCCACCTCATCGCAGGGCCAACACAGATAGACAGACAACATTCACACTCACATTCACACACTAGGGCCAATTTAGTGTTGCCAATCAACTTATCCCCAAATTTCATTATCAGCTTTGTTTTAACAAAACATCTTACAGTACATTAAACATATGTTTCTTATTGCAAGTTTGTCCTCAAATAAAATAGTGAACTTACAAGACAATTTGTCTTATAGTGGTAAGTAAACCAACAAAGGCTCCTAATTAAGCTGCTGATGTATGCAGTAACATATTGTGTCATTTTCCATTCTATTATTTCGTCAAAATTTTTAAGAACAAGTGGCAGAAAATGAATTATTATTCTACTTGTTCATTTACTGTTAATATCTGCTTACTTTCTCTTTTAACATGTTCTATCTACACTTTTGTTAAAATGTAATAATCACTTGTTCTTCTGTTGTTTGATATTTTACATTAATTTTGGATGATACCACAAATTTGGGTATCAATCCGATACCAAGTATTTACAGTATCATACATTGGTCATATTCAAACTCCTCATGTGTCAAGGGACATATTTCCTGAGTTTATAAACATAATATGATTTTTTTTAAATGAAAGAAAATTTTGTGATGTTAAAAATGATCGATGTAAATCGTAGTAGTATCGACTAAATACGCTATTGTACATGGTATAATTACAGTGGATGTTAGGTGTAGATCCAACAATGGCGTTTGTTTATGTTGTAGCATCCGGAAAGAGTTGGTGCTGCAGGGAGTTCTGGGAATTTGTTCTGTAGTGTTTATGTTGTGTTGCATGCAAACATTCTTCCAAAATGTGTTTGTCATTGTTGTTTAGTGTGGTTTCACTAGATGGAACACACGTTTATGACAGTGTTGGCGTTCATACTGCCATCCTTAGTGCATACTTGCCAACCCTTTCGATTTTCCTGGGAGATTCCCGGATTTCAGTGCCCCTTCCCGAAAATCTCCCGGTACAACCATTCTCCCGAATTTCTCCCGATTTCTACCCGGACAACAATATTGGGGGCATGTCTTAAAGGCACTACCTTTAACGTCCTCTACAACTTCAAAAGGTCACTATTATATATATCTCCGTTATCCATAGGTTTATCTATAACCCATAAAGTAGGCATGCACGGAGCTATTTCCCAGCGTGTGTTTATTCCAGCCGGCACGTTAATACACTGACACACAACATCCGGATTTCCATCATGCATTGCTTCAAAACTGCTGCAAGTAGTAATGTCCAAAAACAAAACAGAGACGAAGCAGAAGAACGAAGAAAAGACATGGCGCCGACGAGTAAGAAGAAGAAGTATGCTTGCAAGTTCCAAAATTATTGGAAAAAAATAATTTCAGTTCATCCAGGACAGCTCAAAAAGGAAAGGGTATGCTGCCTGCAAATTTTGTAGATCAGACATCTCCATTGAACACGGTGGCTGAACGGATTTACTCATTCATGGATGGATTTTATATATATATATATATATATATATATATATATATATATATATATGTAAGGTTGGCAAGTATGCTTTAGTGTGACATGTATGGCTGTTGAATAAGTATGCCCTTCATTCGGTTGTCTGCAGTGTGTACAAAAAAAAGCAATGCCGGGTTTATTATTATATCATATGTTTTTTTTATTTTATAGATCTATATCATGTAATGCTTATTATATCATACAAACTCCTTTTCCATATGAGTTGGGAAATTGTGTTGGATGTAAATATAAACGGAATACAATGATTTGCAAATCCTTTTCAACTCATATTCAGTTGAATATGGTACAAGGACAACATGTTTGATGTTCAAACTGATAAACATTTTTTTTTTTTTTTGCAAATAATCATTACTTTAGAATTTGATGCCGGCAACACATGAAAAAGAATTTGGGATAGGTGGCAATAAATACTGATAAAGTTGAGGAATGCTCATCAAACAATTATTTGGAACATCCCGCAGGTGTGCAGGCTAATTGGGAACAGGTGGGTGCCATGATTGGGTATAAAAACAGCATCCCAAAAAATGCTCAGTCTTTCACAAGAAAGGATGGGGCGAGGTACACCTCTTTGTCCACAACTGCGTAAGCAAATAGTCAAACAGTTTAAGAACAACGTTTCTCAAAGTGCAATTGCAAGAAATTAAGGGATTTCAACATCTATGGTGCATAATATCATCAAAAGGTTCAGAGAATCTGGAGAAATCACTCCACGTAAGCAGCATGGCCGGAAACCAACATTGAATGACTGTGACCTTCGATCCCTCAGACGGCACTGTATCAAAAAACGACATCAATCTCGAAAGGATATCACCACATGGGCTTAGGAAAACTTCAAAAAAACACTGTCACTAGTTAGTCGCTACAACTGTAAGTAGAAGTTGAAGCTCTAATATGCAAAGCGAAAGCCATTTATCAACAACATCCAGAAACGCCGCCGGCTTCTCTGGGCCCGAGATCATCTAAGATGGACTGATGCAAAGTGAAAAAGTGTTCTGTGGTCTGATGAGTCCACATTTCAGATTGTTTTTGAAAATATCCGACATTATGTCATCCGGACACAAGGGGAAGCGAACCATCCAGACTGTTATCAACGAAAAGTTGAAAAGCCAGCATCTGTGATGGTATGGGGCTGCATTAATGCCCAAGGCATGGGTAACTTAAAAATCTGTGAAGGCACTATTAAAGGTACATACAGGTTTTGGAACAACATATGCTGCCGTCCTTTTCATGGACGCCCCTGCTTATTTCAGCAAGACAATGCCAAGCCACATTCAGCACGTGTTACAACAGCGTGGCTTCGTAAAAAAAGAATGCAGGTACTTTCCTGGTCCGCCTGCAGTCCACACCTGTCTTCCATCGAAAATGTGTGGCGCATTATGAAGCGTAAAATACGACAGCGGAGACCCAGGACTGTTGAACGACTGAAGCTCTACATAAAACAAGAATGGGAAAGAATTCCACTTTCAAAGCTTCAACAATTAGTTTCCTCAGTTCCCAAACGTTTATTGAGTGTTGTTAAAAGAAAAGGTGATGTAACACAGTGGTGAACATGCCCTTTCCCAACTACTTTGGCACGTGTTGCAGCCAGGAAATTCTAAGTTAATTATTATTTGCAAAAAAAAAAACAAAGTTTATGAGTTTGAACATCATAAATCTAGTCTTTGTAGTGCATTTACTTGAATATGGGTTGAAAAGGATTTGCAAATCATTGTATTCTGTTTATATTTACATCTAACACAATTTCCCAACTCATATGGTAACTGGATTTGTATATTATCATTATTATTAATTCATTATTAAAAAAAATATATATTGGTCAGGCTTTGTTTATTGTAAATCAAATGCATTGTGTCCTATTTTATTATTTTTTTTAAAAGCGCACCAAACTCGCCACAAAAAAAAAACATCATTCAAATTAATTCTTCAAAAATTAATTAAATACAGAAAGTTGCCATTAATTCCACGTGGGTGCTCGGCATTGTCCGTGGGTGCTCGGGGCCACGAAGCACCCACGGGTTCGGCGCCTATGACGGCGTGAACTGCGTGTACGCCAATGCCCCTCCCACGCCACCCCTTCCTCACCCCTCTCCCTTATTCCCTTCCCCTTCCTCGCATACCTCTCGCCCATACATCCTTCCCAGTCTCCCCCTCAAGCTCCGTGCGTGGTCTCTCTCCCCACTCCCACGCTCTCACCAAGAAGCGGCCTTCCCTCGTTTACCCGCCACACGTGCATGTATATTTACCTCGTGAAGTGCGTTCGATCCCGCCAAAAATATAAAAATAAAAAAAAGTCCCCGTGTCCGTCCCAGCCAGCGGCTCCATTCTCTCCATCCACACTTCCTCTGTCAATCTGGCCACAAACCCCTCTTTCCTCCCTTTATCCCGAGGTAAGATACTTACTTTTCAGATAAAGCATATTATGATAAATCGGCTGAACTGTGTGCGTGTGTGTGTGTGTGTGTGTGTGCGTGTGCGTGTGTGTGTGTGTGTGTGCGCGCGTGTGTGTGTGTGTGTCACACACTCAAACACGCTGCACTATAATCACCACGCAGAAATAGAAATATGTGGTTATCGAACATTGTCATGTCGGAGGTGCTGCTTAACAGCTGCGACACTTTTGGTGCTTGGCCGGATAAATCAATAACACACAAATTATTACATTCTCTAAAAATATGGGACAGTTCTGGAAAAAAAAAATGATTAGGGAAACTGTTTTTAACACCAAAACCAGCATCGGTGCACAGATTGTGTTGGGTTTTGACTTCATGTGTGTGTATTGAAAAATTACAAAGACCAAATAACAGCAATACACACTACACTAGGGGGCCCAAACTACGGCCCGCGGGCCACCACCGTCCAAAATCCGGCCTGCCAAGAAGTCCCCAATTTGTTATTTTTTTTATTATTAATTTTTTTAAATTGATTGATTGAAATCTATCCTTTCTAATCCAGTTTCTACTGTTTGTTACTCTCTGTGTCTCTTAGCCGTGTATATATATATTTATATATAACGTGGACCCCGACTTAAACAAGTTGAAAAACTTATTTGGGTGTTACCATCTAGTGGTCAATTGTACGGAATATGTACTGTACTGTGCAATCTACTAATAACAGTTTCAATCAATCAATCAATCAATCAATCAATATATATATATATATATATATATATATATATATATATATATATATATATATATATATATATATATATATATATTGATTGGCAACACTAAATTGGCCCTAGTGTGTGAATGTGAGTGTGAATGTTGTCTGTCTATCTGTGTTGGCCCTGCGATGAGGTGGCGACTTGTCCAGGGTGTACCCCGCCTTCCGCCCGATTGTAGCTGAGATAGGCGCCAGCGCCCCCCGCGACCCCGAACGGGAATAAGCGGCAGAAAATGGATGGATGGATGGATATATATATATATATATACATTTCCATATGAGTTGGGAAATTGAGTTAGATGTAAATATAAACGGAATACAATGATTTGCAAATCATTTTCAACCCATATTCAGTTGAAGACAAGATATTTGATGTTCAAACTCATAAACTTTACTTTTTTTTGCAAATAGTAATTCACTTAGAATTTCATGGCTGCAACACGTTCCAAAGTAATTGGGAAAGGGCATGTTCACCACTGTGTTACATCACATTTTCTTTTAACAACACTCAGTAAACGTTTGGGAACTGAAGAAACTAATTGTTGAAGCTTTGAAAGTGGAATTCTTTCCCATTCTTGTTTTATGTAGACCTTCAGTCGTTCAACGATCTTGGGTGTTCGCTGTCGTAATTTACGCTACATAATGCGCCACACATTTTCGATGGGAGACAGGTCTGGACTGCAGGCGGGCCAGGAAAGTACCCGCACTCTTTTTTTAGGAAGCCACACTGTTGTAACACTTGTCTTGCTGAAATAAGCAGGGGCGTCCATGATAACGTTGCTTTGATGACAACATATGTTGCTCCAAAACCTGTATGGACCTTTCAGCATTAATGGTGCCTTCACAGATGTGTAAGTTACCCATGCCTTGGGCACTAATACACCCCCATACCATCACAGATGCTGGCTTTTGAACTTTGCGCCTATAACAATCCGAATGTTTTTTTTCCTCTTTGTTCTGGAGGACACCACATCCTCTGTTTCCAAATATAATTTGAAATGTGGACTTGTCAGACCACAGAACACCTTTCCACTTTGCATCAGTCCATCTTAGGTAAGCTCGGGCCCAGCCAAGCCGGCGGCGTTTCAGGATATTGTTGATAAATGGGTTTGGCTTAGCATAGTACAGTTTTAACTTGCACTTACAGATGTAGCGACCAACTGTAGTTACTGACAGTGGTTTTATGAATTGTTCCTGAGCCCATGTGGTGATATCCTTTACACACTGATGTCGGTTTTTGATGCAGTACCGCCTGAGGGATCAAAAGTCCGTAATTTCATTGTTCACGTGCTGTGATTTCTCCAGATCCTCTGAATCTTTAAATGATTTTACGGACCGTAGATGGTAAAATCCCTAAATTCCTTGCAATAGCTCGTTGAGAAATTTTGTTCTAAAACTGTTCGACAATTTGCTTACAAAGTGGTGACCCTTGCCCCATCTTTGTTTGTGAATCACTTAGCATTTCATGGAAGCTGCTTTTATACCCAATCATGGCACCCACCTGTTCCCAATTATCCTGCACACCTGTGGGATGTTCCAAATAAGTGTTTGATGAGCATTCCTCAACTTTATCAGTATTTATTGCCACATTTCCCAACTTCTTTGTCACGTGTTGATGGCATCAAATTCTAAAGTTAATGATTATTTGCAAAAAAAAAAAAATATGTTTATCAGTTTGAACATCAAATATGTTGTCTTTGTAGCATATTCAATTGAATATGGGCTGAAAAGGATTTGCAAATCATTGTATTTCGTTTATATTTACATTTAACACAATTTCCCAACTCATATGGAAACGGGGTTTGTATATATAAAACATACATGCAACATATACAGATACATACATATATATATATATATATACTGTATATATACACACACAGACATTTATATTTTTATTCCTGACCTAATTTTGTATATATATATATATATTCTGCTCTACCCCGGTATTGAGCACTTCCCGGCCCCCGGCCAGATTTTTTCAACCCAAGGCATCCCCTGAGTCAAAAAGTTTGGGGACTGTAAAAATACCAGGATTTCTCAGCATTTACCAGTATTTTTTTGTTTTTTACACAGTAAAACACTGTAATGACAAAAACACATCAACTAATTGTTATTTCACAATACTGTAATAAAAAAAAAATAACGATACTGTAATCCCACAATAAATAAAAGTACAATTAAACTGGTTTGTCTATTATGTTGCAAACTTATAAGTATAAAACTACAACTGTGACGTGACAACTTTATTGTAATTACCCTAAAACTGCAGCACTGTCTTTATACAATAAATTCCTGTAAATATATTTCCCAGTAAATTACAGGAAATGTTACTGTGAATAAATGCAATTAATAGCCAGTAATTTCATGTGAACATTTTACAGTATATATATATATATATATATATATATATATATATATATATATATATATATATATGAAAGGTTGGAAAGCATGCTTTAGTGTGACATGTGTGGCTGTTGAATAAGTATCCCCTTCATTCGGTTGTCTGCAGTGTGTTTTTTTTTTTTTTTTTTTTTTTTACTGCTTTTGACATGAAATGTTTGTGCTTAGTTCACTGAAGGACGTGCTGATGGGCAAATTGCATGAGAGAGTGGAATTAAGGCACCATAAGGTCAACAAAGAGTTTGGAGAAAATGAAAACTATAAATAAAAACACAGTTATTTTGCTGTGTGTGCGTGTTGGAAAAATAGATATTTATGAAATACTTTGTGTGTGTTTGTGTGTGTTTTTTGTGTGTTTTTCTGTGCGAGTATAGATTAGGTTGTAAGCCTCTTAGTGCTTGCCGTCCCTAATTTGCGTGTACTCTGGGTCCTAGCGCCGACATTTAAATAGACAATCAGTCATTGTGCGCATAATGAATTGCTTTACAAAAAAAAAAAAACACAAAGCATGGCCATGCATTAATGATAATAAAAAAAGGCACATTGACCTTTAAAAAAATAAGGAAAAAAGAAGAGAAAAAAAACATAGGTATAAATGTGATCGTCATATTTGCAGATTATTCACTCAAAAGCTGCGAACAAATAATAATTAACATGAATTTATTTAGAGGAAATAATGCATAGCCTTAAAAAACATATGTTTGCCAACTAATGAAAAGATTGGTTTAAAAAAATATTATATATTTTTTTATGCCAGTCAGCTGTTTTTTCACCATCCAAACATAACCCTTTAAAAATATATTTGAATAACTTTTTTCGAGTTTTTTTCTGCCGGTCACAATCAAATTGCACAAAAATGGGGTGTCGGATATTGAAAATATGAACGAAAAAGTTGAGCGTGAAAACGCCTATAGGCCTGTTTGAGGTCTGCTTTTAGTACAGTTTTCTTTCAACAAAATGAAAAAAATGTTTGTTCAGTTCAGTTTAAAAAAAAAAAAGTTAACAAGAAGCAAACTAACGAAACAATACCTTGACGTGGAGGATGTTGGGCGCACTGATGCAGAAGGTATCCAAATTGCGCGCGCACACACACACACACACACACACACACACATACACACACACACACACACACACACACACACACACACACACACACACGCACACACACACTCACGCACACTTACACTTGATCACAGGCCTCTTCCTCTGAAAACCTCATTGCGCAGGTGAAAACATTTCATTTAAGATTTAGAAACAGGTAAAAAAAAGTGAGCCCAAGGCTGTGTGTGTGTCTTTATATCTCCGCGTTAGCTTCACTAAACCCCTTATACACTTTAGGCCTGTCTTTCATGTCTGCGTGTGTGTGTGTGTGTGGATTTTAAAGTATAAGAAATCCGATTCAATTAACAAGCAAAGAGAATCGGCTTTGGGATGTTGTTAAATTGTCTGTTGGCGTGAAGGATGGCGCAGAGCTGACAGGACGCAGTTTGATCGAGTTGCTTACAAGTCAACCCAAAAAATAAGAAAGAGGGAAAAAAACGCATTTTTAGTCTGCATGACATTGTTTTGATGTAAAAAAAAAATATATCGTTTTTCAATAAGAACGAAACATTAATAAATCCATTAATCAAGGCAATACAAGAGAGGCAAAAAAAAGTTCTCCATTCTGCCTCAGTTGTGATTTATTGCAGTCACAGATATGTTGGATAGTGATTTTTGTTTATATAGTGCTTGTATTTTGTGTTTATTATTCTTTTTGTTTGTTTTCAAAACAGCAGTTTTATTTTTACATTTCCCATATATATTTAATAAAC